>NW_007728569.1:240947-287976 GCF_000696425.1 Galeopterus variegatus
CCCCCCCCCCCCCCCCCCCCCCCCAGAAAAGCTTGTCCTTGTCCAGGGACCATGGACTTACAGAGAGGTAGAGCAGCAGTTAGGAGGCAGAAAGCAGAGAGGGACCCCGGGCCTCCCTAGCATGACAGTTCACAGTCAGGACACCCCCAGCCCCCAGCTCCGAGTTGGCAGAGGGTTCCAGGTGAGTACCCATTGCCTGCCCCGAGTCCAGCAGGGACATCTCTGCATCAACCTGGTTTGGCAACACTGGTTGGTCCCCTATTCAGCTGTGAGATTGAGTTTACTGAGTTGTCCCTTGTCTAGGGAACCTGTGCTGGATTTATGTGATGAAGTAGATCTCAGCTTTTTCAGAGCCATGGGGCCATAAGTGAAGAACATGCCAAAACGAGGAAGTGTAGAGCTCAGAGGGCTTGCCAGGCCCTCATCTGAAATACTGAGAGTCGCTGCTTAAAGCAGCAGCGCGCAAGGGGGCTGTGAACACAGTCGGAGCGTGAGCGCCTCTCTCTGCAGGGAACCCAGCGGTGCTCTGGGGTTGTGCACAAACGTTTATTTTGTGCACAGGAGACGGGAGCTGGGTGGCCGGGCTCAGGGAAGTGGTAGCAAAGGTGCATGAGGCTGGCACTGGGCCACATGGGTGTTGTTTTTCTCGGTGCTGCCGCAGAATCCTCTTCCTGGGAGCTCTGAACCTGGTGAGCCCCCATGGGCCACAGCCTCTCAGCCGAGCACTGGAGAGAACTCGGGGGTGGGGTGATGTCTCCAAAACAGAGAAGCGTCTGGACGCGGTGTCACAGCAGGCTGGGGTGCAGGCCCTGCTGCCCACAGCCTGGGAGCGCTGGGGAGTCCCTTTGGGGGAGTGCTGGGTGGAGTGGGGAGATGGCATCTGCTGTCACGCCCTGGGGCTTGTCTTAGGAAGTGCCCTGGGAGGAGGAGGTAGGCTGAGACGCAAGGGAGAGAGATGGTTGCTTTGGGGTGATCTGTCCCCCTTCACTGGAATCGCCAGCCCAGCAGTGACTGTGGCCACTTCGGGCAGGACCCCACTGAGGCAGTGTCCCCGTGGTGCTGGCGCCTGGTCAGAATCTAGGTTGGAGGTTCTGATTACCCCAACCAAGGCCCAGGGGGCTGAGGTGTAAAGGAAAAAAGCGTCTTAGATAGGCTGGTGTAGTGACTTTTGAGGAGTGACTTTTAAAAATCTTTCTGATGTTTTTTTTAAAGGGGAAATGTGTGCTTACTGTAAAAGACACTTGAAATGCTGGAAAAGCAAGAAAGCATACCCAGCAACCTGCTTCTCAGAGGTCACCTCTGTTACTGTTTCCACCTTGTCTGGCTCTCCAGTACCTTTTCTTCCTTTTAACATGATGAGGTTCTCGACTCTTCTGTCTTGACGCAGTGTTGGGAGAGCCGCAGACACTGACGAACCCCCGAGGTTCCGAGCGCCTCCCCTCGCCCCGGGCACTGGCAGACCATCTCAAGTCAGTGTGGTGGGTGGGTGGTGGCATCTTGCTCTCGGTGTCGTGGACACCTCTCCTTACCCCTCATTTTTGTCTTCTTTGGGATCAAAATCTTTGGTCACGTTTGTGAATACATTTTCTCCCGTGGCTGTGGCATTTTTCATCGCGTGCTTTAATTTTAATAGAGCTTTTCCTTTCGCCTTTGTCACTTCATGCATTGCTTTACACTTAGAAGGTCCATCTCTATTTAGAAATAAGCTGTGGACTAGGTTTTCCGTTTCCTAGTGGTGATTTCCTTTCCTCCCTCCCCTCTCCCGCCTCCACACCTTTCTCTACATCTGGAATTCATTTTGTTCTGGATGTGAGTTGAAGCCCAAAAGGTGGAAACTAGTCCTGAAAACTAGCCAGCTGCCTCAGCATCGCAGGGAATCATTCTTGCCTCCACGGGTAGCTGTGATGCTCCTTTTGATTGCGCGTTAAATATGTACATGGATGAAGCTCTGTTCTGGGCTCTCTGTTCCAGGGCAGGGCTACTGCAGGCTCAGTGTCCAGCATCAAACCTTCCCCTCTCTCTTTTGCAACTGGTAAGGTCCAGGGTTCCTCTAACGGCCCAGAACAGCTCTCTTCCTCCTGTCTAGAAAGTCAGCCTTGGACGCAGGTGCTGGGGCATCCTGGTGGTCATCTTCAGTCCTGCCTGTATCTCCTCGTGGTTGGTTAAGTCCACTCTTGAAGACATTAGCTGTAGTTGTGCTAGCACCAGGGGACTTGAACCATGTCTTGTGTGGGGGGAAGACTTTCCGCTGCCATGATGTGCCTGGAATTTGTCATCAGGGTTCACCTGATAACATTATTCTGTTGCACTGACACCGCCTGTCCTTGCAGCAGAATTAGCGGCAGGTGAGGGAGACGCAGCACTGGCAAACACAAAGGCTAAATGAGCTGTCGTTGCCCCTGTGTGGTGCAGAGGTTGATCGGGAAGGGCAGCGGTAACAGGCAGAGGGAGGGCGGGGCTGCGATGCCCTCTCCTCTGGCCTGCGAGGGGTCTTCAGAGTTGTCCTAGCTGGGAGCAGGGCAGGGCAGGTCTTGTGACCCTGGCACCGGCCATTGGATCCGTCACTGGGTGCAGGCTGGCCCAGAGCAGGCTGGCATGGCCCGGGTGAGGGCTCCTTCCAGCAAGTCTGTTCTGGCGTGCCCAGGGTGAAGGTCCTTCAGCATCCACAGTGCAGCGTCCACCTCTGTCCTCTTCAGCACATCGGTGCCCTTGAGAACACAGTCAACTCTCTAGAGGGTAGGAGGGTCTCAGAGGAGAGCACAGAAGGGAGGTTTCAGCTGAGCAGGACCTGAATCTTACTCCTGCTTCCCTTTTACTTTGTCCTTCAGCCTTTCCCTTCTTTCCTGGGCAGGAGGCTGGGGCCTGGGACTTCCCCTGTGATGGCAGCAGGCAGTGCAGGTAGGAAATGCTGGCATGGGGGATTCTTGTGATGGCAGCTGTGTCCTGACCAAGGCCACAGACCTATGTGGGGAGCAGGCCCCGCATGGCTGTAGAGCAGTGTCAGGAGGGAACAGGTGATTCTGGAAGCTTCTGGTTTCGACTCCTGACCTTTTTCAGGCACTACAGGCATCTCCCTCATGGCTGTCTCTTCACATCCTCATCAGCCCATAGTGTTGTCCCTGATGCAGGAAGTCCGTTGTCATCCGTGCAGTGGCTCAGAAGCCAGGCACCAGTGCACTCCCAAGACAGTCCCTGGCCTTGTTTATTGTCAGTGAATCTCCTTTCCGTTGCTGCCAGTGGAACGTTCTCACTCTACTGAGAAACCACAGCAGTGGCTTGTTCTCTCCTGGCAGCCATGGGAAAGAGCCCAGGTTGGCTGTCCTTTTGTGTTTGCACAAAGGAGCTCTTATTCTCATAATGTAAGAGGTTATGACTTTCCCAGACAATGGCAGCCAGTGACTAGATGGCCCCGCAGTTACAGGTCACCCCCCTGGGGCTTTGCAGGGAGCAGTTGTCCTTGAAATACAGTGGCAGAAAATGTTAAAAGGGAGCATTAGCTGGTGTTCACAAGGAAGAACCGCATTAAATGGTATCCTGCTAAGACGCTCATGGACATTTCCTTGGCTGTCCTTGAACTTTTATCCTCTTGGCTGGCAATAGAAGGAATGCTGTCCTTTGTAAAATTAGCTGGGTAGGATCCTCTACATAATACGGTGTAGCTTTCATTTGTTTAAAAACAACAGATGAGTCTTTCCTCACCACGTAGGCTTGGATATATTGAAACCTATCATTTGGGTACTCAGCCTCAAAGAGGGGAGTTAAGAAGCAACAGCTGAGAGTGAGCTTCGTTTTGGGGGCTGAAAAGCCTTTCCATATAAAGTGGATGGCTGCTTGAGTTATTTCAGGTTTTTTGTAAATCCTGAGGGAAGCTGATTGGGTTTTGTTCCCCTCCCTGCCTCTTATGTCATGTCTCTTTGTTTTCCAGCATCCACACATGCACTAGGAGAGAAAATGTTTGGGATGTCTGCAGGAGCTTTTAATAGTGAGGTGAGGAATTCAGTTTTCTGGTCCCAGGGGTCAATCCCCAGCCCCTTGAGGTCTCAGAGACTAGAAATACTTCTGCCCAGGAAGTAGCCAGCAGGCCTTTGCCTTATAAGTGCAACCTCTTGCCCTGTAGGCTCTGGTCTGATTGGGTTGGGTGAGACCTACTGAAAGGCATCCACATTCCTTGCATTCTTTCGGCCTGGCATTGGCTAGAAAGCGGGAGTTTCTGAAATCAAAGGGCGAGGACTGCAGCTTGGTTCTGCTCGCTAGATGAGCTCGGTATACACCAGTGCGTTGTACGGCATGACTCCCTCTCTGCCTCTACATGGTCTCCCCTCTCTGGGCTTTGAATGTGGGGTGTAGCTTGGTCAGGGCAGTCTCATCCTAGGCAAGGTAGGAGGAAGTTATGGGGGTGGGGTGGAGACAGCAGTTCCTTAGGTAGCATTTATGTGGTTTGCTTTTTTTGGCACTGTGCCAGGGTTACTGGTGCAGATAGACATCTGGGAAGAGGAACAGGAGGGTAGAGGAGACTTTGCCATCTCAGGTGAGCCAAAGGGTGCCTGCTCGGCTCCATCCTGGGCACACAGGCTTCCCAGGAGCCCGAGGAGGGAGGCTGGACCCTTGTTGTCTGGAGACGTCAGGAGGCATCTGTGCGTAAAGCTCAGAAGGTGGACATGGGTCATCATAGCATCCACAGAGACCATCCACTGGGTGTAGCACTTTGGGCCAGTTTTTATTTTGGCTTTTTCCCAGAAACATAAATGCAGTGTTTCCTTGGTGCTTCTTAATCCTCATTGTCTGATTCCCCTCAAGGTCATCGTGAGACAGAGCTTCCCAGGGTTTTGATTTCTGTGCCCAGAGTTTTGCTGGTGCCTAATTTTGTGATTTGCATGTAATTCACACAGTGTGGGTTCATGCTCTTAGCCTGTTCCTGATCCCCTGTTATCACCACCAGAAAGTTTATTCCATGCCCGTGGATGTTGCTGTTCAGGATAAGGAGGGGAGCAGACATGATTCCTGCCTCAGTTCTCTTAAAGACCAGTGTGAATGACCAATGTCACTGAGGCAGATGAGGAACACAGCCTGACAGCTCCTTCTGGAGCACCTCGCCTGGCGGTTCTTCCCGAGGTTGCACTGATGGCTGTGAGGGGTGAGCTCTAGCTTACCTCGGCCTCCAGCCCTGGGCACACTCTGTGCACCCTGCCCACTTCACAGATAAGAAAACTAGCCTCAGAGAGTCCCTCATTCAAGTTCAAGGTCACAGGGTCATGAAGAAATAGCATAGCCCAGGTGTAGTCTGACCAGTTTCGTGTGCACCCCACGCCACCCCCTCCTTTCTCTCTTAGCTGGTCCTGGAAGGGCCCATGAGCTACAGGGTCAAGTGCCACATCCTTGACTCCAGCACCGGCCACTAGAAATAAATTGCGAGCCACACACATGAGCCATGTAGAAGTAGAAATAAACAGGCAAAATAGAACTTAGAACTGTAAATTTCCTTGAAAGTCAAGGGTACAGTTAAGAAATGAGCTGGATAATCTTAAAGGAGGTAACATCAAGCTGTGGTAGCCGGGCTTGTCCACTCTGTAGGGGCGACCGGTCAAGCTGACTGGCCAGGCATCTTCCGCCGGGACCATGGGGAAAGTCACTGACAAATTCTTGCTCTTCAGGGGTCACTTTTCAGACTGGGGTCTCCAAGCTTTTCTAATTGTATGGAGTGTTTGTTTTCTTGCTTTTGAGATAAAATTCACATAACATCCAATTTACCATTTCAAAGTGCACAGTTCAGTGGCATTTGGTGCATTCACAATGTGTAGCCAGCACTTCTGTCTAGTTTCAAAACTGCCTCACCACCCTGGAAGAGCACCCCATCCCCATTAAGTAATCACTCCCATTGCTCCTCCGCCACCCTCCGGCAACCACTGATTGGTTTACTTTTGAAGATTGAATTGTGCCCAACTTCTAGGGCCTCAAATCTGTGGGTGAGGTCTCAGCTCTCAGTCATCCCTGGGACAAAGCAACTAACGCCAGCATCCTCGACAGCATGAGGCCCAGGCCTGCTTGGACTGTCTCTAGCCAGGTGACCTACTAGACTGATTCTGCACTTGCAAGGGGCCCCGCTCGGGGTCAGGCCTCGGAGTCATCAGCAGCAGATGATCTAATAGCAGAGAGAGGCAGCTGAATGTGAGGCTGTGCTCAGCACCTTTCAGAACCTGTGCATTCAATGTCAACGAAAGCCCCACTGCCCCAGTAAATAGGGGCCTCCGTTGAACGTGGGGGAGGTCGTGGGCTGACACAGTGAAGCCTGGGGAGTCGGGAAAAATGAAAAGAAACCTGAGCTGCACTCCAGCAACCTGCTAGACTGAAGACGGCACCTGCGGTCCTGAAAGCCTCGTGTGTTAGTCTTGTAACTAGCCTGCCTTTCTTCACCCCTCCCTCTGAAAGCAGGTGCATCATGAGGACAGAGGAGGAATTTTTAACATACTTGAGGCTTGGGCATAAAAGGTGTGAGCTGAAGAAAGATTATACTATTGTTTATTTCAAGAGTCTCCCAATCTCTTGCTGAAATATGCTTAGACTTTGAACAACTTTCCAGTCTATCCAGAAGAGCTCTCATTTCTCTATTGGTGGCTGGAGTTTCCACGCCTTGTTAGTTCGTTATTTCAAGTTGATTGGGCAGGCTGCAATTTAGGAAGGGCACATGGAGGTGTTTCATTCTTGGGTCAGAAAAATGTCTATGCAAAGAGCACAGAGCTTTTGCTCTTCTTTTTTAGTGTAGACAAATTTCAATTAAGGGCACAATAGCATTTTGCATAAATTAATTTCCTTGGACCTTGGTTTCCTCATCAATAAAAATGGGGCCAGTGTCTCAGAAGGTTCTCAAAGACTGAAAAGGAGTTAAATATGCCCTTCAACTTGCTCAAGAAGAAAACAGGAGGATTATTGGAAAGATCCAGAGACCGAACACAGCAGGCCCTGGGAACCACACTTTGGGAAATGAAACTGTTATTGAAGGATTGCGTGTGCCCCCTACCCTGGCCTCTGCCACTCAGCCAGCCCACATCTGGCCCAGGCGTGGCCACCAGCCAAGCACAGCAATCCATCGCAGCACCAGCCCCTGGGTCTTTTTTGAGTTTCTCAGCTCCCAGTTTCCAGAAGCATCTCGTTGGGCCAGCTCACCTTTCTGAGCCAGTCCTCAAGCGCTGGGTCAGCTGTGGATTGGTTCACCTGGATATGGCACGTATTGCTGATCCATAGGGGGAGAAGGCAGAGTCACAGGGGTATCTGGGCTGTGGGTGTGCCTGGGCCAGGCAGTGACCGCCATTGGTACCCCCAGGAAATTGAGGAGGTGACTTGCGTCCATCCTCAGCTGGGCCTCCACGTGGGCTTCCTGTTGCCCTTTCTTTCCCTCCCTCCTTTCTTCATTCAGAATGTGCCACACCCCAACCCTTTGGGCAAGTTATTTAGCCTCTCGGGGCCTCACTGTACTCATCTGTTTATGGAAAGGCCCGAGCATCAGTCGTGTGGCTTCTCTGGACATGTTATTGCCCAAAGGGGGCCCGTCCCTGACATTGCTGTCATGCTATTTTTTCATGCAGGTTGCCCTCCTGACCTGAGGCTGCCTTTTTGGTCCCAAGAGTCACAAAGGTCAGTGGAGGGGTTAACACGATCCACTGGCCAGAGGCAATAACTTGGGACTCACCCCTCTTTCCAAGAGGCAAGCAGCTGGCCTCCTGGGAAGGCTTGGCAGTAGGGGAAAGCCTGGATCTTGGCAGCGGGCTCTGGTGGTGTCCTGTCTCTGAGTGGTTAATGTGTAGGACACCAAGCTGCAATGCTCAGGCCCCTGTTGTGTAAAGGCAGGTCCTGGAGTCCCACATGTGGTTGCCCGATATCTCCTTTCTACTCTGCTGAAGAGCTGGTAGGGACTGGAAAGGCCATGGAGCCAAGCCTTGCATTTGTCAGAGAGGCTGCTGGCTTGTCGGAGGCCTCACTGAGCCTTCCCATCACAACCCGCCACCTGCTGCCCAACAGACCAGGGTCCCTTCACTGCGCCGTCACCGTGGCAGCTTGCGGGAAGCGGCTACCTCGTTCTGACCCTTTCCATCCCTGGCAGCCCTGGACTTCACTCTGAGTAAACACAGCTTGATTCTTTTCCTTCTTTCATTGTCATTGCCCGTAAATCCTGTTTGCACATTGCTCACTTTCTGCATGTGAGCTGGAATGTACAATCTCATCTCTGCCCGTAGTATTTAATGAAATCAGTCATAAAAAGCAGTGACAGAGGCTCTGGGCTGACCCGGCGTCTCCTCTGATGGAGCACCACAAACACAGGTCTGGGCTTTGGCTTGTGGGACATTTTTTATCAGTCACTGTCCCTGGGCATTTTTATCCTGGGCTCACAGACCCCTAACATGGTCCCTTCAGAGGGTCTGTGACACCCCTGAAATTACATGCAAAACTTTATAGGTAGAGGTGATTTTCTAAAGAGAAAGCCCAGAGCTCGGAGCCTTTATCAGGTCTCTCAAAGGATTTGCACCGTCAAAAGAGTTAACAGCTACTGACTTAATTGGAGGAAAGCCGAAGACAAGCTTATCGAACTTGGAGACATGCCATACCAGGCTGGGATCTGACAGGGACTGATTGTCCCCCAGTGGCTGGAGTGCTCAGCTCAAACCAAGATGACACCGCACAGAAACCAGTGGAAAACACTTCTTCCCTTTATTTATTTCTTTTGCTTTTTGTAAGTCCAGGTAGTATTTGCTCACTTACAGAATGGGGAAGACCTGGCTGATGAAAACTGTCTTTGGATGTTTGTTGAACTTGGGCTTACTCTGAAACACTGAAAATCAGAGGTGCTCCCCAGATGGTTAATAGAAACCCAGGGTCCAGGTCCAAGGGGCAGCGTCCAGGTTACTAACAGGCCATCCATACAGATGGCTGGAAAGTGAGGTCTTGTGAATTGTGTAGGCTGCACATTGTTCAGTTCTCCATGCAGCATTTGAAGAGGAATTATGAATTGGCCCTTAAGCAGGGGCAGTGTTTTTAAATGATGCTGTTCTGGGGCCACAGTCAGATTTGGCAAAGAGGAAGCCCAAGGGAGAGAAGTTACTGTCCGGTGTTGGAAGAACTCTTCTTCGGGTTTATTTTATGTTTAAATTTTGCACTGTGGTTGCAAACTTTATACATAAAACATTTATAAAAGTGTGCAAAGCTCTCAGATTTGTTATTTGGCTTTTATCTTCTCAAGGATGGTGGGTGGAGCCAAGTATTCATGAGTAGCCTCGTTTTACAGGTGAGGAAACTTGTGCCTCAGAGAAGCTGAACAGTGATGAACCAAGTTTGGCCACTTAGGCAGGGGTGGGCCCAGAGGGAATCTGGTGATCTCAGCGCGATGACACAGGGTCCCCAGAATAGTCCTGGGCTCAAGTGATGGAAGGCTAGGCCAGGTCCTAGAGCTGCCCAGCAGAGGCGGGAGTTGCCCAACAGTGGCAGAACCCACGGGGCACCTGGAAGAGCCTCTGCCAGGAATGCTGGACACCAGATTCCCGCCTGTCTTTGATCTCTTGATTTCAAAAGGACTTGATGTAACTTGAACCTGACCTCCATCTGCCAGGGCATAAATATTTGCCAGGAGGCAAGTCTGCATGTAAGTCACTATGACATGGTTTGCCCAACTTGGGATGCTATGTTTCTGTAGAAATTCTTCACGCTTCCACACGTAAATAGGCTATGCACACTGGCCATAGAGGCCAGGGCACCAGTTTATTAATTTGACGTGAGAAAAGCAGATGCTTTGGGGATGCAGAAAGCACATCCTTACTGTTCTGTGGGAGGGTGGCGTGAGAGGAGGATGAGGGTCACTCGGAGGATCTGTGGAGAAGACCCCCTTTGCTTGGGGACCCTTTTCTTCCCATTTCACCCATGGGTTCTGGTGGGGTGTAGTCTAGACTCTGGACCTAACCTGTCTGTGTCTGGGTTTGAATCTGGGCCACTGACAGCTGCATGGCTCCACTGACAGCTCTGTTGTGCCTCAGTTTGCTTGTCTGTAAAATGGGAATGAGAAGCCACAGTTATGTGTGTGGAGCCTACACCCAGCTATGGAGACGCGGATCTGGTATAAAGACGCTGAGCCCGCAGTGACGGCAGGAAGAGGCTGGAAGCTGCAGGTGTTTGTGCTGTGTCTAGGTTGCTCCAGGCCAGTCCCACCCCGTCCTTCGCTGGGCTTGACTTTGGGTGCCCCAATCTATTCCTGTTTCTGCTTAGCCAGTTTGAGTTGGGTTTTTAAAGTCTTAAAAACCACCCAGGATGGCCCCGGATACCTGTCCCTACTCGGGGTGCTTTGCTCCCATGGGGCCACTGGCTGTGACCAACCATTGCATCCTGGCTGCTAATCAAGGAACTTGTGCTTCAGTCCCCTCCTGCCTAAGCAGTGGTTTTCTTTATCTATCCATTAGTGGTATATTCCTGATAATAACAAAAATATGTTCTCGGCCCATACAATTTTTTTGTAAAGGTATCTTTTCAGACTTTATTTGCATCTACGTAATTTCTAGCCCCAGCTGGGTTTCTGATGGGCACATTTTTAATTAAGTTATGTGTATCACTACCACCAAGGCCTTGGTGGCACTGTGCCTCTTTAGGGTGACTGCTTATTTGTAATGTTTCGTTTTTGTTTTTTTTTTTAAACTTTATTGAGGTGAAGTTCACATAACATGCAATTAACCATTTTAAAGTGTCATAATTCAGTGATATTTTGCATATTTAATATATTCACAAGTTGGGCAACCACCACCTCTATCTAGTTCCAAAACATTTTAGCAACCTGAAAGGAGATCCAAGACTCATTAGCAGTTACTCGCTCCTCCTCCCAGCTCCTGACGGCCACGAATCTGCTGTCTCTGTGGATTTGCTTATTATCAATAGGATGTGCCTATTCTGGCTGTTTCTTATAAATGGAACCGTACAATATATGAGCTTTTGTGACTCTCTTCTTTCACTTAGCATAATGTTTTCAATGTTCATCCATGTTGTAGCATGTGTCGGTGCTTCATTCCTTTTTAAGGCTGCATAATGTTCCATTTTGTGGCTGTACCACCTTTTGTCTGTCCATTTATCTGCTGATGGACATTGGGGTTGTTTCTACCTTTTGACTTTTGTAAACAGTGCTGCAAGGATTTGTTGTATCTTGATGTTCTCTTTTATTTAAGAGCTGTCTTCTCTCATTTCCAAGTTCGTTGAGAAACCCCTCACTTTAACTCCCACTCCCTCCCCCTACGCCTGTCCCTAGAATCTTACAACTCTCCAGGGATCCAGGGCTTGATCTGCTGTTGAACTCACCCTTGGCGTGGAGTGACATGGGTCACTGTCACAAAGGCCTGTGTTTGGTCCAGTCCCTGCAGATGCAGTTAGCACGGGAATGCCAGGAAGTGGTGAAGCCACCACCTAGGAGTGCTGCTTACTGAGAGGGGAGTGGTCAATAACAGACCTAGGCCAGGTGTTTGTCCAGGTGTGGTCTCTTGATCACCTGCTTCAGGCTCCCACGGGAAGCTTGCTGTGAAAAAGCAGCTTCTGGGCCTCCTCTAGGCTGGCCAGCACCTGTCTGCCTGCCCCTCCCAGCCTTGCTGACCCTGCTGTGGTGGTGGTCTGGGCGGGGTTGATCTGAAATGACCGCATCAGATGGGGCTCCCTTGCCTCCTGGTTAGCAGCGCTTAGGGAGGGAGGGAGGGAGGTCAGGGCAGCCCCTCCCTGCAGTGTTTTCTGGGGCTGACATGGGTTTTCTTGACTGGGGGTCATCTCCGCCAGGTTCCAGTAGCTGCTTCTCACCTTGCCCTCTTCTGTGCTGTCATCCCCCCAAGGGCATCCCTGACCCCACCCACACCATTGTAAATTGTCCCTTTTCTTTTGGGATCCTGAGCTATATCTCATCCTATCCACACTGAGTGAAGATCTCCAAGGTGGGGCCCAGGAACCTGCATTTCAACAAGCTTCCCCTGACACCTTGAGCTGCTCAGAGCTGGCCAGCCCCCGTGCTGTCAGTCCTTGACCTTCTCAACTTCTTTGTGTCCATGCCTGAGGCTGACCTCTCCTATGCTGTCTCTGCTTTTTAGAGTTTCAGAGGAAGCAAATATTTATTTAATCTTCCTAAGGTCCCAGTTTCGCAGGTTTGTCTTCTTACAGACAAAGTGCTGTGGGGGCAAACAGGGAGAAGAGATGGCCAGAACATGTTGGCTTTGAGAAGAACAAGCCCATGATCAACAAGCCAGCGCTTGCCAGCCTGGGGTCCTAGGCAGGACCTGCTTGGCAAAGTCCCACGCACTGATCACTGAGCTTCTCTTCAGCTCCTGCAGTTGGAATCCTGCTGTATCCCTGGGTGTTCCTGGCAGTGGAGGTTTTGGCCTCTGGGTGGGTGGGGAGTAGTCTCGGCCCCCACAGCTGTTTGGCCGCAGCCCTCTGGCTCCAGTCCCTAATCCTGTGCAGTAGCCACAGTCCTGGCCTCATGCAGGGCGGCTGCAGTGGGGGAAACCTGAGAACGGCACCTGCTTTGTGCTCAGAGTGCGTGCTGGCCACCGGCTGTTCCTACCCAGAGTACAAAACAGAGAAGGGACAGCAGGTGGGAGACAGAAGTCAGTCTCCTTTGTCTCTTCCTGCTTTGTTCCAGCAGGGTTGTTTTTGTTTTTTCCTTTCCTTTTCCTTTGGGGTGGGAATGGGTGTGTTCAGAAAGTCTCAGAAGGGCTGCTTGCTGCCTCGGGGGATGGTACCAGACATTCTTGGGTTTGGGTAAAGAGTGGATTGATGAGAAATCTGTGGGGTAGCAATTCTATGGGAAACAAAGCATACTGTCTTATATTTCTAATGGGTTTTTGGCTGTGATACAGAAACTTTCCAGGAAGGAAGTCAGTGGAGAAAGTTGTCAGTACCGCAGGATTCTCAGAACCATGGGTCTGCGGACTCAGAGCCCACGTCACTCTGCTTTGCCCTGGGGACTGCATGGACTGTGTGTCTGCGGGCTCTGAGGTCAGGACCAACAAGGCAAAGGCTCTGTTCCTGAATGGTGGTGTTAGGCTGAGCTGCCGAATGGCTGCTGAGAGCCTCCAGTCTCAACGCTGTATCTGTGCAGTGCTCCCGGTTCAGAGAGGTGCTGTTGAGTCAGAGGGAGAGGGAGTGGGGGCCGAGGTGGCCACGGTGACAGCAGCACAAGGGCTGATGGAATATGTGGTTAATGAAGATTTGGGGTCCCACGCAGTATCTGCGTGTCCGTGGACAAGTCAATTCTCCAAGTCTGTTTCATTATCTCTACTAATCGTACCTGCTTGAGCCATTTAAATTGGTTGGTAAAGCATTTGGTACAGGGTAAAGGATGTCACCTCCCTAGTCAGAACTGAAATGATTTCTGTTTTCCTAGGGTCAGGTGAACCCATTCCGCCCAGGAGATGAGCACCTGGAGGAAGGCAGGGGCTGGGATGGGAGAGGGGAGCTGGTCTGAGACACGAGCAGGTGGAGTCTGGAGCAGCTCCTCACATCTTCCCTCAGGTGGAACAGCCCAAGATATTCACTGTCCGATCCTCTGCAGCAGTGCTTCTCGCTGGGGTGACTTTGCCCCCCAGGGGATATTTGGCAACATCTGGAGACATTCTGGTTGTCACAGCTGGGGAGGAAGGTTCAACTGGCATCTAGCGGATCAAGACCAGAGATGCTGCTTCTTCCTCCTATGATGCACAGGACAGCCCCCACAGCAGAACAGGATCCGGCCTGAAATGTTAACAGTGCTGAGGCTGGGCAACCCTGTTTCCCAGGAAAAGTTTGCTATTTCCACTGGAGAATTGATTGACTGGTTGGTAGGGAGGAGGAGTTCGGGGTGACTGGTTCTGGGCGATGCCGTTGGCTGGGACGCGAGGATGAGGCCGGGAGTGGGGGCGGTTGTTATGTGTGTGTGGTGCTGGGCAGCAGCAGAGGCTAGATGGCTTTCAGCCCATTCCCTGGGGTGGCTGTGACAGTGGCCCAGGCCCACGTGGACACTTGGGGAACCTCCAAAGGAGGGTGAGAAGGATCAGCCACAGGGGTGGGAGACACCCTGTGAGATATGCCCTTGAAGGCTAGGTCGGAGAGCCAGGTGGGCGCACCCGTGTGGCTTAGACAGCAGGGCAGCTCTCAGGGAGGCTAGCCGTTGGACCTGGCGCTCCCTGTGGCCTCATCTCCAGCCTGGGGGAGAACAGTGTCCCCGAGCCTCGAGGTGGGAGGCGGGGAAGGAGGACAGCAGCCAAGGAGCCACGGGATGCTTCCAGCCTCACCCCATAGCCACCATGTGGTGTGGAGCCCTGGGCTGGGACAGCCTGGCCTGGGGAAACAGAGGCCCCACTGCGCACAGCCGCCTGCTCTTCCAGCCTTGGTGTTTGCACCAGGTGCCTGCCACACAGCGTCCTGCAGAGGGCCTGGAGGGCCAGACAGAAATGCCAGGAAGAAGCAGCAAGAAATCTGGGTGTGACTGCGATGAAATAAAGAGAGGACAGAGACACACCTGAGGTGTTGCCTTTGCAACATTTCTCTTGGAGGTGGTCATTTTCCTCTCAGGATTCTCTGTTCTCCCCCCGGCATAGAATAATGCTCCTTAGGGACCGTCTGGTGGGAGGCAGGAGAGAAGCTTCTCCGGGCCACCCTGGATCTGGCTGGGCCCTCTGACTCCACGTCACACTTGGCTCTCTTTGCAAGCACCTCTCCTTGCATCACCGCAGAACTATCAGGAAAACAAGCTATGAACTACCCTAAAGCCACAGCCTCTGGTGAACTCATTTTCCTCCTAGGAAACCTGTCTCATAGGTGGGGTCCCATCTTACCTCCACCTGGTACGGACTGGTGGCAGAGGCTGTACTGAAAAACAGCGTGATTCACACAGGGTTTGCTAATTTATGCTTTCATTAAAAAAAGAAAGTGGGAGCAGATGCCTGCCGCTTTTTCTCCGATGGTCCTGTTAGTTGTGCCACACCAGCAGACACTGGGCATCCAGCTCTGAGGGCAGCTTGCCCTCTGCAGATTGCTTAGAAATCAGCTGATCTGCATAAGAATGTTTCCCCATAGCTGAGAGCTTAATCGTCACCACTGGCCCTTTGTAAGGTCTGTTTAAATGGAAATGGTTTCCTGTACAATATACCTGCCTCCCCAGCACCATGGGGACTGTTACTTGGGATAAACACACTCCCCACAGTGCTGTCTGGTCCATCCTGCCCCCAGCTCCCCTTCCGAGCTCTGCAGGTGATGTTTATCCTGCACGTGTGTGTCCCCTTTGTCCTGGGCCTCCACTCTAGAGACATTTGGCTCCTCCGCTTCTAAGGAACAAAACTCAGAGGCTGGCCCAGTACGGCAGGATTGTTGGAAGGAGAGATGCGTCGCTGGCGAGCCAGAGATAGGAGACTCTAAGGGAGAGTCGGGAAAAGGGACTGGGGTGTTCCTGGGACCCAGGGAGGACAGAATCCTGGGTCGGTCGCATCCAAGAGTGCTATGGGCTTCAGTTCCTTTCTGGGGCCCGCCTTTATTTCCCAGCTTCTCTCTATCCTGCTGCTTCTCTCTCGTCCCTCTCCGCATCTCTCCCTTTGCTGCCTGTCTCACCATCGATGGTGACTGTTCTCTGGGTTCCTGCCGTGACCCTCGCTCCTGCCCGCATCTTTGGTCTTATCCACTCTCTACGTGGGTATCTTCCAAACTGTCTATTCCAGATTCTAGCCAAGATTTACCTCTCGCTGCCAAAGAGTATGTGTCCCCCTGTCCTCCGGGTACCACTCACTCGTGTCTGCGGAAAGCCCCTCCTTGAGCTCTTTGCCCCCCACATCCTCCTTAGCTTGGGGATCTTGGGTAACAGTGTCCTTGTGTGGGGCTCCCTGTCCCTTGCTCCACAGTGCTGTCCCCAAGCCCTGCCTCTTTGACCAGAGAAAGCATGTCAGCCATGCCTCTCCCTGAAGCCCCCCCTGCCCTGGTGGAGGCGAGTGTCTGAACCTCCTGAGGAGTCACCTTGCTTTGGGGGTCACCTCCTGCCTGTCTACCCTCCATCCCCTCCCTGAGATCCCCCAGACTGCTTAGGTTCTGTCTGCCCTGTGCCTCAGCTCGTCCCTCTAAGCCTTGAGCCAAGTGCATTCCTCGCACCCAGAAACGATGGAAGTTTCCGCAGACATCCCCTCCACCCATCCCCAGGCCTGCCCTGCTCCATCTGCGTCCTTTGGCGCTGGGCTCAGCTGGGCAGTGCATGGTCCAGACGGCAGGCCCCGGAGCCACTCAGCCCTGCCATGATGTGGCTGGGAAACCTCAGACAAGTGCCTTAGCTTCTCAGCACCTCAGTTTCCTTGCCTGTAAAATGGGGGTCATCGTATATGTCTCAGGGCATCAGCGATGTTTAAATGAATTAACACGTGGATAGCACTTAGAATAGTGCCCGACTCACACCCAGTATTCAGCAAATGTTGTTGGGTGTCGTAGGTGGGCAGGGTTGCTGTGATAAAGTACCACAAACCACAGGGCTTAAAACAACAGAAATTTGTTCTCTCACAGTCTGGAGGACAGAGGTCTGTGATCGAGATGCTGGCAGGGCCACCTGCCTTCCAAAGGCTGCAGGAGTATGACCTCCGTGACCACATCTGCACAGACCCTGTCTTTAAATAAGAACACGTTCGCGGGTACCCAGGGTTAGGGCTTGAACACATCTTTTTGGCAGACACAGTCCAGCCCACAACGCTTGCTGTAGTTGTCTATATTACGTGTGCTGTGGTTTCTCTCACAGCTCACGTCTGCACCTTCCACGTTTCTGCAGACCTGCTGAGAGCAGCAGTGGTCTTGCTTTTCTTTGCGTGCCTGCAAATGCTCAGCACCTGTGCGTTTAATAAAAGTGCTGCTGCTTGACTTACACTGAGGAAGACTCCACCTCGATAACCTCGGCTTGCAGAACACAAGCCTGCCCTCCACAAAAGTGAGGAACGTGGGAAGTCTTGCTTTTGAGAGGCAGCCACTGTGTGTACAGCAGGATTGGAGCAACCCCCAGGCCCTTCACACAGCTCACTGCTATTGGTTGACTGACTGCTGCTGTCTTCCAGGCCCTGCGGTGGGTGCTGGGGACACAGAGGCAGGCACAGTCCTCACAGACCCAGAGCCTACAGTCTGGCCAGAGAGACACACAATTAAATCAGCAGTTACAGTAAAGTCATTAGGTCCTATCGCAGGGGAGCACAGGGAGCCAGGGCTGGTGGCCACAGACTTGATGCTGATTCAGAGCAGCTTATTGGTTTAAAGACTCTGCACATTCCATGAACTCTGGCAACTTCCCTGTGTGTCCTCCTCTCTCCTGGGTGACCTGGGGCACTGGCTGTGTTCAGAGCCCCCCAAGAGACAGCAGGCCAAGAGGAGACAGCAAGAGCAGTAACTGGGACAGGAAGGGCCTGGGCCTCTGCGGACGGGTGGCCGGGTACCTCCTGCATACAGCACAGTTCGGTGATTGACAGCCACGTGAGTGCCCCGGAGTCTCCCCCTAACAGCCAGAGCATGCTGGCTGGCTCCGTGCACACCCATTGAGAAGGGGGTAATTCCGGACGTGTTCTATAAAGTTCTTTAAACAGGAGCCGAGGGAGACACCAAGTCACCGGCTAAGTTTCCTTCCTTACTGCTGTGTTCCCGTGTCTGTGTGTCGTACCTGGCACCAGGATGTGTGTGCCCCCTCGCCCACACCGCACTCCCCGCATCGCCACCTCTGAGTCTGTGCGCACTCGCATTTAGCTCCACATCCCTGAGTTTCCTTCTTTGTGCCATCCGTCTCCCCAGCTTAGTCCCCACTGCACCCTGAGGAGGAGGAAGAAGATGACATTGATGATGTTTTAATATTTTACTAAAGATTGGGCAGGGAAGCCAAGGACCATGCTGGAAGGCCACGCAGGGCTCAGGGGACAGAGCCGGGCCTTCCTGTGTCTCAGCTGTGGGGCTGGGGTGGACACAGAATGGGCACAGCCCTGGCGATGACACAGCCTGCTCGTCCCAGGCTGCAGAGGTGTTGGCCTGTGGGGAGGGGACAGGCATGCAGACACCATAAAAACAAATGTTTCCAAACAGCTTTTCTGTTCCCTGAGCTTTTTCCAAAATTATTGACTCTTGATGAAGCCATAGAGGTGAGATTCAGTTTATGGCAGCAAACATTAAACCCTAAATGTCCACCCACAGGCCTGTCTGGCCAGGGGGAAGAGAGCAGCCCCTCAGGCCTCCACCATCCACGCGTCCTCCCACTGTGACTGCTGCCAGCCCTCCCTGCCTGCACCGAGGGCGGTCGCGTCTTCTCTGCAGACAGCGAGTCCCGTGTCCCTGGGTAGCCCACTGGCCTCCCCGCAGCCTTATCTCTTGCCCTCAGCCAGTTTCCCAATCAGCTGCTGGAAATTTCTGTTCGGGGTTTTGCCTCTTTGATTTTAGTGCTGTGGCTTGTGTGTGAGAGTGTTTATTTTTATTACTCTTTTTTTTTTTTTTTTTTTTTTTTGGTGCATTTACTAGACTGGGTGGGCCCCCCTTGATTTTCTGGCAGGATCAACGCTACCTTGCAAGCCCGTGATGTAACAGCTCAGCCTGCCCTGGGTGTGCCCACAGTCCCTTAAAGGGACGCCCTCCTGCCCTGTGCTGTTAGTCCCACACCCCTCCCCTCCTATTTCTAACGGTTTGAGCGTGTTCTTAGTCAATCAGCTCTGGTATCTTAGCAAAAGTTTGTTTGCAAGCCCTAATTATTTGGTTACATTAAGAAATGCCTTGGCATGGCTCTGGAGGTGACTTGGCAAGACTTTTTAACCTACACTTTGGATATAGAGGTGTAATGACCTGTTGCTTGCCGACATCAGACTCATCCTTGAGGAATGTGCGGTGAACAAGATCAGGCGTGGCCCTGATCATTTGGGATGTTCACAAAGTGTGGAGGCGAGGCCACATTCTGCAACAGAGGCCTCGTCCCTCTGTTTTGGGAGCTTGACTTTTGTGTGTTTCTTGGAGTCCCCACTGTATTAGATGTGACAGAAATGGGGGGAGGCATGGGGAGCAGGGGCCACAGCAGGGTGAGAGGGGATGAGGTCCTGGGAAGATGGATCTGCATCTTCTCAGCTGGTGTGTTAGTTTCCTGCAGCTGCCATAACAAAGCACCACTAACTGACTGACTCTACCAGTAGAAATTCATTCTCTCGTGGTTCTGGAGGCCAGAAGCCCACAGCCAGTGTCAGCAAAGTGGCTGAGGCTGTGTGGGAGGACCTCCCGCTCTTCTCTCCTGACTTCCAGGTCCTCAGGAGGTTGTGGGCTTGTAGTCGGCCACCTTCTCGCTGTGTCTTCACATCTTCCCTCTGTATGCTCTTTCTGTGTCCAGATTTCCTCTCTTTATATATAAGTCCTGTTGGATCAGGGCCCACCCTAGTCACTTCATCTAAACGTGATCATCTGCAAAGACGGTATTTCCAAATAATGTCATATCTACAGGTGTTGCAGATTAGGACTTCACTGTCCTTGGAAGGACCCAATTCAGCCTTTCAGGTATTAGAACAATGTGAACGTACGTGGCTTCTCACTGTCATCCTCTCCCTGGCTTGGTGACATTTAGGTTTTAGCCAAAAGATACTTGTTCACAAGCTTGACCTGCTGTGTTGTCCTTAAACCTGAGCCCCTTGGCCAGTCCTTAAATAGCTCAAACACATGGGAATAACGTGCAGTCAATATGGTTAAATCTTCACTACATGCAACCCACAGTTGTCATAATGACCGATGGAGGTGAAATTTATGAAGCAGTTAGTGGTTTATAAAGAAATTATACTACTCCATTTAATGAAGCACCTGCAAACGCAACCTGGTTTAATTCTTTGCATTCCAGACCACAGTGGCACAGCCAGGAAGAAGCAAGGCTGTGTGAAAATAAGGGTGTGCCTTGCGCGGGCTTAGAGCGTTTGTTAAAGTTCCAACTTCCAACTTCTGTGGAGCATTCCCTGTGCTTGGCCCCAAGGTCAGTGCTGTGCTGCATTTTCTCCTGTGTGAGCCTGAGCTACTGGTGTCCCTCACTTGGCAGATGGAGACAGTGAGACACAGAGGTCAGGCTGCTTGCCAGTCATGTGGCTGACAGCTGCAGAGCTGGGCTGGGCTCCAGAGCCCTTGGTGGCAGTGCTCTGCTGCTTCCTTTTGGTTGTCTGGCAACTCTGCAGGAATGCAAGGATGGCTTGAGTCCGGCCTCACCCTGAAGAACTGGCAGTGAGATTGTGCATGCGACCATGGGGGGCACAGTCCACTCTGGGTAGGCCAGGGTCTTCCTGGGAAGGTGGGGGACCTCAGTGGTTGGGAGCCAGGAGGAGGTGACAGTCTGAGAACAGGTAAAGTCGTGAGCCATTGGAGGAGGTTGATTGTTCAATGTGGTGCCTAAAAAGGCTCTGGCCCACTCGGTTATGCCTGGCGTGGGTGTAGTACCTCATCTAGGTGTCTCTCCCTCAGGTGCTTTTCTTCCTGGCATTGCCATAAAAGAGACCATTCCCAATGGTGCTTTGCTGCTTAATATTGACTCTGAGTGACCAAGCTCAGCAGGGATGTGGAAGGTGCATACAGAAGGCCCATTGGGTTCCTCTGTACTGGGAGTCACATGGAGGGCATGTTGCAGGGATTTGGAGGACACACAATTGACTGAAATTAAGACACTCAGATTAGAGCTGTAGTTCTGGATGGGGGGTGATGTTTGGAGACGTTTCTAATGATCACAACTGGGGAATCAGGGGAGGGGGTCTCCTGGCATCTAGTGGCGTAGAGGCCAGGGATGTTGCCTATCACCCTATGACACACGTGACAACACCCACAGAAAAGAATTTTCTGTTTCCACACATTGAGAGGCCTTGATTTGAGAGGGTGAGAGTTAGCACAGCCGTGAGGAGGAGGAGGAGGGGCACGTGCCTTCCTTGGGCTCAGGAGTAGCAGAGATGGAGGCAGGAGAGACACTGGTCCAGGGCAGGTCTTCGCAGACGAGGCAGCCTCTGCATTGGGCCCAGGTGTTCTGGCTGTGATGGACGTAACCACATGGACAAAGGCTAGGGCCCAAAACACCAGGCACATTTGAGAAATGAGAGTAAGACGTGCCTTCGTTTTGCTCTCTGTGTAAGAAGGGATTTGCTTAAGCGTCGCTGTTTAGCTGTTGTGAAATGTTTTTTTGTGCTTGGAAAGGGGACGACTTCCTCTGTGCTGGAGCCATTCCAGTAACAGTGCAGGCAGAGCTGGAACCTGCAGAGCAGAACCATCCTGTCACCACCCATCCATCCATCCCTGCAGAATGATGACAGACACCGGCTTCTGTCTGTGGGGAAGGAGATGCCACCTGACATTTTCCCTCAAGAGTAAAACATATTGATTTTAGAAGATTTAGGGAGCACAGGAAAAATTACAAATGAAATAAGTCCCCCAGATCTCACTTCCCGCAGCTCGTTTCTCTTTGCCTTCTTTTGGGGGAGGAGGAGGAGGTATATATCCTTCTCATGCACAAAAAGAAAATTGAAATATGCTGTAGGATTGTTTAGTAAAATACTTTAAAATGTAATATATTAACATTTCTCGTGTTTTAAATTGAGAAGCATGTTAGTGGCTGAGGCATATTCGTGGCTGTTTGATATCCTGGCATCTGTAGATGAGAATTCAGTCAGTTTCACTCTCCTCCGTTGGTTATCCTGAGCATTTGTGTAGGTGGTTCTTTCCATACATCTTCTTAGGATAAATGGCTAGACATGAATTGCTTTATTGACACAAGTGGGTACTGATAATTTTGCAAACGTGCTTGTCATCAACCCTGCCCTCCAGAGGCCCTGTTGTAACTTGCCCTCCTCCGCGTGCAGATGTGGGGGTGGCACATGGCAGGCCACCCCTGCCTTTTATGGGTAGAGTCTTGCCTGTCTGCTTCCTGCTTTAAAACCCCTCTCAGGAAATTATAGGCAGCATCACATTTATGAATGTATTTGTAATGAATTATTTTAGGATGTGGGTTTTAGGTTGAACCACATCATCAGTGTCAATATTCAACGAGTTTTTGACACTTGTTGGGGTCCGTGCAAGCAGAAAGCACCATAGCTGCCTCACGTCCTAAGCCCTATCAGACATGGTCTGTACGTGTAGAAGCAGTCCTGTGCAGGAGGGAGGTGCAGGTTCTGATTCTGGGGCCCAGGGGTAGATATCCATGGCTCAGGGAGGGTGAGGCAGATGAGAGCTGCAGGGTCGTGGGTCCCCTGTGTTCATGTGTCTGGGGTGGTTTATGTTTTTACCAAATCCCAGGTGTGGGGATGGGGGAGGAGGTTGAGAAGCTGTATGGGAACAATCCCTTTCTGTAACTCTCATATCAGGTCACGTCATGAGTTCTTCCTACAAGAGTCTGGGTGCTTGCTAGGAGCAAGGTGTGGTTCCAGGTGCCAAGCAATGAATCAAACAGCAGTCTTGGCACCCATTCCAGCCTAATGGGGGCAGGTGTAGTGTAAGCTGTTCCTCCCAGGCCTGCGTGCAGTGGCCGGGTTCAGCCTCTGGGCAGACAGATGAGAAAGGCTGCCACTTTCTTCTTAAAAACTCCAGTGACCATCACGTCTAATGTAATTCTGGCATAAGCTTGCCTTCAGTGAACCGTTATTGACTAGAAAGTCACTTGTCCACCCGTCCATAATCTTTGCAAGTAAAAGTTCCTGAAAATTTTGAGCAAAAAAGACAGACGTTCGTGTGAGTAATGTAGATCCCTTTCCATCAGTGAAGTTCTTCTGGGAGAAAGGGAGGTTGGAACCAGGTGCTCTGGAGGCCCCCTTGGGTGTGGGACACCAGTTTTGGGTTTTGTTTACTTCTTTAAACCCATTTTCTTGGGACTGAGTCATCCCCAGAACTGTTCTGGGAGTCAGGACACATCTTGGAACAAGGTAGAGTTTGTTCGTGGAGCTTACCTTCTGGAGGGAGCCAGGAGATGGATAAGACCCAAAGCGCAGGTAGTGGAGGTAAGTCAAGTAGCATAAAGAAAGCAGTAAAACAGGCTGAGCACAGCCGCGCTAGTGCGGGGTCAGGTGGACCTTTCTGAAGCAAGTGGCAAAAGGTGTCAGCCAAGCGAAGCTCTGGGGGGACTGAGCTTGGCTGCCAGCGGGAACAGCCAGTGCAAGGGTCCTGGGGCAGAAAGGAGTTAAACTGTGCACCAAGGAGGAGACATGGTCATGTAGGGCTGTGGTGCCCCACTAGATGCCACTGGAGACTTAATTTCCTCAAAGACCCTCAGCTGCTCCAAGAACAGTTTAGTTATGTGTGTTAGGGCAGGGTGTGAAGGGAGTGGGACCGGAGAGACCAGGTGGGAGGCTGCTATGGCAAACCAGGGGAGAGATGGAGTGCTTTGCTAGGAGCAGGTAACAGAGAGACAGGGTCAGACTGAAATACATTGGAGGTGGCATTGCCAGACTTGATGGGCTGGATGCGGGGCAAAGGAAATTTAATGGCACTGACCACAGAAAGGGTGGATTTTATTGTCACCACTGTTATTACTGCTGCTACCATCTCAAACAGAAGAGAGGCTGGTCCCCTAGAGTGGAGACATGGAAAGGGGCTCAGGAGTCATGTCGTTCAGCAACTCATTTTCCAGATGAGAGACTGGAGGCCCAGAGCCCAGACTGTATTCTAAATGACTTTTCCTTGCCAGCAATAATTCCTGAAAATGTAACAACAACAACAACATAAAAGAGAGATGGCATTCACAGGGACAACATCAAAAGCCAAATTTAAAAATTTTAAACGTTCTGGAAATGTTTCCTGGAAAGAAAACACTTTTAGAGTCCTCGTCCATCACCTCTGTCTGCTACCACTGCTGCGCTTGTTAGCCGGTGTGCTAGTGTTGCCCGGGGATTATTGTTACTGCTTTTAGTCAGCATTGACTCAACACTCACCCTGTGCCTGGCCCAGCAGTCAGTGCTTTTCCTGTATTGTCTCCTTGCATCCTCATAACAGCCCTAATTGTTTCCATTTTGCAGTCGAGGACACCTTTACAAGGCCAAGTGATTTTTGCCCTAAGCCAGCCAGCTGCTGACTGGTGGTGCCGAGCTCTGAGTCTGTCAGCCGGACTCTAGAGAGAACCTCTGTCACACACTTGTAACCAGGGACACACTATGGCCCTCCGCCCGTTTTTTATAAATAAAGTTTTGTTGGAACATGATCACACCCATTGGCTTAGTATTGTCTACTCCTCCTTTTAGATCACAAAGGGTGGAGTTGAGTCTTTGTGACAGAGAATGTATGGCCCACAAAGCTTAATTTACTCTCTGTCCCTTTACAGGAAAAGTTTGGCTGCTCTACACTGCTCCAGGACTCACTTTTAAATAAATGGAGACTCACCATGTTTCTGGAAGAAAAGAAGGAATAGTATAAAGATGTCAGTTCTTACCAACGCAATACCGAAAATATCCCAGTGGGGTTATGTTTTTGAGGGAATTAGGCGGTGAAGAAGACATTTTATTTCATTATTCTAAAGTTCATTTTGAAGAAAAAAATAAAATAACTAGTAGGACTTTCAAATAGAATAGGTGGGTGGAATCAAGTCCTTCCATGTAGCCAAAAATGGTAAAACTATCATAGTTAAATAAGGGCTGATTTTGTTATAAAAAGAAGCAGATTAATGGCACAGAACAGCCCCAATTCATATACCCTAGTGTCTATAGACATTTAAAATGCATTAAGATGACATCACATCCGTCAGATGGGGACAGATTGCTCAGGAACTCTCATAGGAGTGATTGCTTCTCTGTTTGCTAATTCACTTTATAAAGTTCCTCACTGAGAAGCAAAATAAATTCTTTGTACATTAATGTCAGTGTACAAACCATTTTTTTGAGTAAAGGAAAATAGATGTGAAGGTTTATCAAATTTTTCATGAAAGGAGGCCCTTCTGTGCTTCAAGGGGAAATCACAAAGGAAAGACTGATATGGTTCCATAATTGACACTTGATCGAGTTAGAAAACAAATTAGTGCGAGTGACAAGAGTGGGGAAGGTATTTGCAACGAATTTGATGCAATTTTAGAATGTGATTGAGCAAAGGATTCAAAATGATAGTCCACGAAGTAGGAAGTAAGAAGGAGGAGACACTTGAAAAACTCCTGACTCACGGTCCACGGAAGGTGAATTTCAACTCCGGCGTCCCGTTCCCCACTCGTCGGATTAGCCAGGCTTTTCCTGAACTGCAGGCACAGAGGTGGGAAATGGGCACCCACTGCTGTTTGGAGTGTAAATCACCACAACCTTCCGGGAAAGCATCTGCCAGCGCTTCACAGTACTAGAAAGTTGTCCTAAGGAAATAATCCAAAATGCTAATACAGATTAGTTATGCCCGTGGTCATTACTGTGCCATTTACAGCAGCAAACGTTTGGAAGCCTGCTGAGAGAAGCAGGCCGTGGGGGGTGGGCATTGGTCTGGTGGGCCTGCCTCATTTCTGACACTTTCAGTGTTAACTTTGTCCCTTCCCGCATCTCCTTTCTAGCAGGTAGCTGGTGTCTCCTAATTAGTGGAATCATAAGGCCAGGAGGAATAGATGTACCTTGCATTTTCATTTAATGGTAAAATGACTTACCCCAAATCACAGAGCTGGAACTAGGAAGCCTGGACTTAGATCCACTGGGATTAGTACATCATTATAGGTGTTCAGTCAAGCATCTGAAAGGGTGCAGATTGGCTCAGATGGCACACGTTTGACATGCTCAGAAATGGCCTTGCAAAGTTGCAGAGAACCTGGTGGAATAAGGCATGATGTTTGAGAATAAGAATGGGAGTTTATTTTATAAAATGCATTTGTTTATTATTAAAAAGTAGAAAATTTAGGAAAATTAAGAAAATTTTAGAGGAAAAAAATTCTCCATGCACCTGTCACATAGAGATGATGCCAGCATTTAGTGTGAAATTCACTCTTCTTTTTCCATCAAATGTACATTTTAAAAAACAAAGTGGAATAAGATTTTATTTGTAAAGTCTGTGGGCTTAATTTTCCTCAGTATTATGTTGTGTGGAGTTTCCATTCTATTAAATATTCCAAGAAAGCAAGGTTGCTTTCATTTCTGTATCACTGTAAACACTTTATCTACATCTCTGATTTCCTAAGGACTGGTGTATTTGAGGGGCAGTGAGATGGCAAGAGGGACAAGAATTCTGTCCTCCCTCATTCCCTTAGTAAATATTGGTGAAATATGGACTTGTGATTGGTTTATTGCTCTAGAGTTTTTGATGAGTGATTCATGGACTTGGTAGCTCTTCAGTAAAGAAATCCATTCATTTATTCTATGAATGTTATTGATTGCTTACTGTGCTAGATGCCGGACCCTCCATTTACTGGTGGATAAAACTGAAATCTGTCCCTTCCGTGTGGCTGAAGTCCGTACTGAGAGGCAGACGCTAGAACAGTCAGCTAAGGAGTGTTACATACCCTCTCTCCTCAGCAGCACCCTGACGCCTGTCTGCAGTTTGCGTGGGGTTAGTAATGTCAGGCATCCCAGTGTGCTTGCTGGTTATTTTTCAGCTGTGCCATTTCACGGGCTTGGCTTTGCTCTCTGGCTGCCACTCACCTGCATGTCTGCTTTGGTTTTAGTGGCTCCTGCCATGTCTTCACGGTGTTAGATTGCCATCTTGAACATGAGCCTCAGACACAGGATGCGTGTACCAGTAATAAGAACTGTCAGCTGAGTCAGGGACAGCGTCAAACCCTAGAAGCTGCCTCTCCTGCCTAGTTTGTCCAAATTCAGCATTTCAGTAAACAAACCTCAGGGAAAACCCCTTTCAATAAAAGATAAGCTTCAATTTCCTCACCTGTAAAATGGGTGGGGCCAGCTATTCTGCATTTCCTGGAGTAGTATTTAAAATGAACTTTGAAAGAATATTCTAGTTATCATGTACTAGAAAAGATAAATCTATTTAAGGTAGTGATTGAAAGCTTCCTTTAAAATAAGTTGTAAAAAGTGGGTTGATTTAAGAGAAGTATTAAATAATATTTGATTTTTTTTTTAAGGAAGATGATAAATCAATGAATAGGGTTTGGAAAGCACAGATCCACCCAGAGCTGATGTTTTGCAGCCTTGATTAATGCATCAGGTGGGATCAGGAATCTGAGTCCAGCCCCTGGCCAGCCCCATCAGATGAATGGACCTCTCTCCCTGCTGCTTTTATAACATCTTCAGAGATAATTGTGCTTTTTCTTTCTGGTCTCTGGCTGGGGACCAGAGCTTGGAAGTGTTTCTAGTGTGGGCTGATCACAAGATCCTACTTCCCAGCCTGTCTGCTGTCAGCTGCATCTCACGGGTGGGTCGTCCTCCCATGTGACTTGGGGGGAAGACTGCGAGCCACCATTGTGATGAACGTTCTCCCAAGTCCCATGCTTGGCGAGCACTTGACAGGCCACACGTGGGTTAGTCTTTCAGCATTGGGGTGATGGGACAGGGGAAGCTGTCAGTGAAGAGCATCATGATGTGACTGGCAAGCTGAGGTGTCCATGGGCTTCCAGCTTCATGTGTGCCCAGAAGACACTGTGGACTGTCCACCCATTCCTCTCCTGTGGGTGACTGTGTCAGTGTGTCATCCTCCCAGCTACTTTATGAGGGAAGGGACCGGGTCCTGCATTCCCTCATGTTTTTGGCAGTCCCTAATGCATGTGGTGCTGAACAGATGTTGGAACAAAGTAGTCATCCATTCAGCAGATGGCAGCAGGCAGCAACCTGGGCTGTGCGCTGTGCTTGGTGCTGGAGAATTATAAAGATAGAGCAGCCATGTAACAAACTTTCAAGGAAATGAGTGTAGTTTAGGGAGCAAGAAAAAATAACAAGCAGAATAACAGCTTGATGCTCAGGCTAAAAGCAATAAATGCCCAGAGAAGAACATAGTGAGTCCCAGGAGCGCTCAGAAAGGACATGGACTTCTTTTTGCACAGGCACATTTCAGGGGGGCATTCTCATGGGTGGGTTTTCATGTAGCAGAAGCGGGGATCCCTGTTTGGCCTTCAAGAGGGTGGTGTGGGGAGAGAGAGGCACAAGTTTGGGAGATGTTTAGAAGGAAACAGTTGCTGTGTGTGGTGAGTGCACAGGTGTGCAGAAGTAGGTATGCTATGGGGATGGGAAGTGGGTTAGAGCGTGGAGCATCTGGAATCAGGAGCCAAGAAGTTTGCGTTGTCACCTGAAGACTGTGAACACGTGGAAGTGATGGGATCGGTCCAGCCTCCTGGGAAGAACAATCCCACAGCGGGGCATCGCGCGGATGGTGGGAGGCCAGGAGGGAAGCTCAGATTCTCGTTTTGTCCCTGGAGTCTTTGCTCCAAGCCCGTCCCACCATCGCACTTTCCGCAGTAAAAACAGAGCAAGCAGGGAGTGCCTTGCAGCTGCCCACTGGGCCTGGGCCTTGTCTTCCGCAAGTCTGTGCTGGGTCGTCTTTGAGTCAGCAGCTTTGCACAGCAGTTAAACCTTGGATGTGTGCATGCTACTAACCCGGCGTCTGACACACAGAACCTCACTCTCCTTCCTCTGTCAAGTTTGGCATTCCTGTGTGTGCTTGCCCCAGATATGGGTTCCTTCAACACGAACTCTCTCACATTTCTTTCTGTCGTCAGGGCTGAGCACGGAGACTTGTTCCTAGAAGTCAGTGCTCAGGTGACCTTGTGCGATGGTCTGAGGGAGAGGTGGGACCTGAGAGATGTCCAGCTTTCTCAGACTTGGGGAATAGGATACACAAGTCTGCCCACCCACCTCGTTCTGTTACCCAGATGGTATTGCACATGCCTCTCGGGGTTCCAGATTGCTGCTGCCGCCTCCTAAACTGAACTCGGTTCAGGAAATACACTCCCCATGAGCAGTGGTGAATGGGTCTGGTGTGCCTGTCGGTAACCCCTGATGGGGACAGGCTCTTTTCTCCTCCCAAAGAAGGCAGCCCTCCTCGGAGGTCACAGGCAGCACATGCACAAAGAAAGGTTCTGTGATCAGGTTCCTGTCCAGGAGGAAGCATCCCACAGCCAAGGCGGTGGGGGAGATTTGAATGTCCCTGTGCAGGGTCGGTCCTCTCTCGGAATCAGAACCAGCCTCTCCTATGGCATCACCAGCAGGGAACACCAGTCACATGTGGGCTTTCCATTTGGTTATTGGCCAAACCTGGCGGGTCACAACTTGGAGGCAGATTTCCACGGCTTTGCTTCAGAGTGAGGGAGGGAGCTGGGGTGTTATCTTCGCAACCATCAGAGTGGCTCCTCACAGTCCCATAAAGTGATTCTATGAAAACGAGGTCCCCCCAGTCCCTACAGGCTTTCTCAGTCTGGCAGTAGGGTCCGAAGTCTAGGGTGTCGGGTTTCAGGCTGTGTTTACAGGAAGACCAGCCAGCTGGGGGTGGGGGTTGTCTTTGGACTTGGGGGTCCTCCGGAACACACTGTTGCTTGGGGAGTGAGGGAGGTGGACAGATGTGAGGTGTTTATGTCAACAGGCTGCTGACTGCAATCAGCAGGTCGAAACTCACACTTTTTTTTTTTTTAACCTGGAGGAAATCTGATGAAATCAACATGATACTCCAGACATTATAATCAGATGTGGAGGGTGAGTCATCTTCCCAAGCACGCACAGGACCGACCGGCAAGGGAGGAGCCGAGGGCAGGATTTATGCCTGTTCCTCTCCAGGCCTGCGGCACCCCTTCCTCACAGTCACAGGTCACGGCTGTGGGAGAGGAGGACATGAACCATTTGTGCGTACACGTCGGGGTCCGCTAAGGCAGCCTTCTCTTGTGTTGTTTTTTTCTGGCTTGGTTTGTTGTGTAATTGTTCCTTGGGGCACAGCATTGGCAGATAGGCCACCACGAGAATATTCTGTGATTCTGGAATCTACAATGTGGCCAGTCGGCACTGTAGTTGCAGGGGTGTGTGCAGGTTCCTGGGTTTGCCACCAGAATCTGTCAATAATTCTGTCTGTATACAAGGACGTCATCTGCTCAGAGGCTCACAGCCTGGTTTCTTGGGAGGAGCTTAGATGCAAGGATTTTTCTCTAAATGAATCAGCCTGTACACATGAAAAAGGAAAAACTCTTATGAGTCAAGTACTCATAGGCTTCAGTGCCCCTTCCTGTCTTCCTGGAGACAGGAGGAGAGGGTGGCTTCCCCAGTGCATCTAGGCGTGGACTGGAGGGGACAGGGGACGGAGATGCCACTGCAGTCTGCTCTTGCAGGTGTCTGGAGATCCAGTGCTGGCTGCCCCGACCAAGCGTGGGCCATGCAGCTGAAGGCCATCCTGGAGAGGTGACCTCTAGGGCCTGATGAGTGGAGGGTGGCCGAGCTTGTAGGGCCAGGCCATCCAGGGACATCCACGGTGCCCACCCAGGTAACCTATCAGTGTTTTAGGAACGTGTAACTTAGATTTCAAGAACAGGATAGGATTCTCACATTCAGCCTGCTATGTATAATCAAGTCATATCAGCCATTTAACTCCTTGTAGATTATGCCAGAGCCACCTACCCAAACACCTTTGAAGCGTTCGTCTTTATTTAAATGGAATGCATTCATTTGTTCCTATTTGAGAGCAGACTGTGCACAGGTCCCTCACAGCACAGCAAAGCTCACATTCTTGGGAGCAATCAGGCTGGGGACAGATAAGTACAGGTATGTCTAGTGGTGATAAGGAAAGCGGGGAAAGAGGAGGGACAAGGTGTGTTCCCATTGCTTTGACACTGGAGCAGAATGAGGAAGTGAGGGATCACGTCTAGTGAGTATCTGGGCCGCAGTCTTCCACGTGGGGGGACAGACTGTGCAAAGGCCCTATGTTGCGAGGGGCTGGGTATCTGGGGAACTTCGAGGAGACGAGAGGAGTCAGCAGAGGGAAGAGAGGACTGAGGAAATGGGATCAGAGATAGCAGGGACAGATAGTGCAGGGTCCCAGGGCATGGTAAGCTGCTATGAGAGCTCAGAAGCCTCCTTTGGAGGGTTTTGAACAGAGTCCTGACTGCATCTGACTTTTCAGAATGTTCTTGCTGCTGATTGAGGGGCCAACTACGGGAGGGCAGAGCCTACGCAGGCAGAGCTGTCAGGAAGGAGCCGGTGACAGTGACTGAGTTGAGAGATCGATGGTGGTGTGGTGGTGATGTCCTGAAGATAGAGCTGCCAGGGTGTGTGCTTGTGTGTGTCAGAGGTGGGGAGGGGTATTGGCTGGCTGAATGGCTGAGATGCTGAAGGCTGGGGGAGGAGGTCTGGGGCAAGCCCCACAGTAGAGGAAATCTGAGATGCCCATCAGGCACTGCAGGGGAGCCCTCAGCGGCCAGGTAGGATTCTGATTCTGAGGTTCAGAGGTCACTAGTCAACTGAGTGAACAGGAGGGAACCCAGACGCCTGGGCATTTGAGTTCCTGGCTCCTTAGGGTCTTTCCTAGTCAAGAGGAGACAGGTACACTCACACTCACACTCACTCCTGGTGCACGTCTAAGGAAGGCAGATGCCATATGTCTCCCAATATTACATTAGGATGTATCTTTTCTAAGTTTTTAAAATGCCTTATTGCACGCACTTCCAAGCTTGTATATAAATAGGGAAAATAATATAACGAAGCTTCATGAACTCACTTTAAAGCAAATCGGAGCATCATGCTGTTTACCCCAACACTACTTTTCCAAAGAAGCGGGGAACAATTTGGGGGGTGAGGTGCTGGGCGGCTTGGATTAGAGGCTCCAGGACCTCGGCTCTCCAGCCTGAGGCCGACCCACCTGAGTCACTGTAGAAATAATACTGTGGGGAGATGGGTGGTGGGGGCAAGAGTGGGGAGAGAGAAGCCGGGGTTTCCTGGAGGCACAGGTGAGGCCTGTGCTGTTCCAGGGAGCAGCTGAACAACAGGTGCAGAAGCTGAAAGTGCTGGGCAAGCTTGAAACAGCAGGTCTGAATGAGGCAGCGATTGGTGTGGGGGTCCAGGTGAGTGAGAGATAAGCCTGCAGGTACAGGTGAAAACCAGGTAGCAGAGGCTTTGCAACACCAGTTTGAGGGACGTTGAACTTTGCTTTTTTAAAGGCAGCAAGAAACGCCCGGAGGTTTTTGAGCAGGGGGAGTGGCATGACTAGGAAAACCGTCTTGAGAAAATTAGGGGTCCACCTGAGAAGCGTCAGGGGCTGTGAAGGTCTGGTGAACTCGGGTTTGGGAAGAAATGTTAGCAAGGTGGGGAGCAGACAGCCTTCCGGCAGGCCCTTAATCTCCTGGCTGCATAACCCTGTGCGATTTAGTAATCTCTCCAAGCCTCATTTCATGGAATCTGCAAAATGCACTGATCCTCATCCCTGCTACACAGGGCTATTGGAGAACGTGGCAGAGGGTGGCTGGTTGAGTGGCACAGTTGCTGCTGTGAGACCCAGGCCCATAATGTCAGCGTCTGTTTTCACTTGATACAGGAGACTCTGCTGGAGGGTCCGGCAAAGGAAGGGGTGGTCCAAGCAGAGAGACTAGGAGGTCCTTCCCCAGGGGTGGCCTGTGGAGCTGAGGCCAGGCCAGGATGAGCTGTGGGAGGAGCTTGAGGGGAGAGGAGGAGCCGGGGTGGGGGGCTGAGGGGACATCCTCCCCCGTGCCCGGCTCTGTGTAGACACAGTAGAGTTTGTGGGGTGCAGAGCTTCACTTTTAACTTCCATTCTTATTGCATCTGGCCAGGGGAGGTTTCAGGAGGAGGGAGCCCACTGGGCTGGGTCCAGAGAGGGGCTGGCTGCCCTCCTTTGCTGTAAAAAGGTCCCCCCAGAGTGGGATGCTTGGTGTCTCTGTTCGCCCACACCATGAATGTACTGACAAGGGTCAGGACTCCATCCAAGTGTGGTCTCCCACTGCCCCTGGAGAAAAAGCTGCCATTCTGGGGATTCACACAGAGAGCACTGAGGACCAGGGACAGAGGTCCCCAGCCCACGGAGGGGTGGCCTCATGTGAATGAGTGTGTTGATGCCCAGCGTGCTGGTCATGGGGACGGGACTTCGTGTGTGGCCTCTCCGGCTGATAACATGGTGAGGGCAGTGGGACTACACAGTTAGTGATTTATCTGTTGCTTGAAAGGCAAACTTTGGTTTTCTCCTCATGTTTCTAAAAGGATGCAGCTCTCTTTATATAACTGCTAACACTAAATTTTTGTCTCACTGGCTCAGCATAAGAGCTATATCCCATTCCTCAATAATAAACAAAAACAACGATTAATCTCCAGAAAACACACTGTAATGTTCTGTGGTTTTCTCTCCTCTGACCACCCCTAAAGCCTTGATTTCACCCCAGTCCACCTTCTTGGTTGTGATAGGGAATTGCAAGAATTTGGTCACTCGTAAATGTTTACCTCATTGTTTTCTGCTGACCTCCAAATTCTCCTAAGTGATTTTTGGAAAGCTGCTCTGCAGGTGCTTCCACTTGGCAAAGCCACTCGCTATTGGCCGCCACTCTCCTGCTCGGACCGTCAGCCCCACCCAGCCTGCAGCGTGCTCCTGTGTTGGTGGCGTGGCCAGAGGTCTCCTCTCCGTTACCGTATCTCCTGCACCCACCACCAGCCTTCTCAGCAGCCTCTCTCCTAAACTATGTCGACAGTTTAGAAAAAGAAAGCCACATTGGTGCTTCCACTTCTTTTTCATCTACAGCAGCTAAAGTTGCCTTTCTCAAAGAGAAACTCCAGCAGTGTCCAGGGCAAAGCCTGAGCACGTCACCCTCCGCGTCCTGACTCCCCACACCCCCTTCATCTCGCCGCCGCTGGCCACGCCAGTGCCAATCCTGCACCTCGCCTTCTCTGGGCAGCTGGTCGGGCTCCCCAGGACCCATCCCGTTACAGCACAGGCTCCCTGCAGGCTTGGGGGCTCTCATGGGCAGGGCTGTGTCCAGTGCCAGCCCCCCGCAGCCCAGCAGGTGTCCATACCTTTGCCATACTTCATTTGTCAGCAGCCTGGACCGGGAGCAAAGGCAGGTCTCTGCTGACAACAGGGGAAACTCCTGGAAGCTCTGCAGTAACGCCTCCTTGATGGGCCCACTTGGACTTTTCAATTTTTTTAACCCTCCACGAGATAGTTTCTCTGGGTTGTGAGCTGGAAATCCAGCGCTACACATTGTGAAGGCGGGTGGGGTGGCAGGGGCGGCCCTTGCATTCCATTGGGGGGACACAGAGGGTGTGGTAGGAAGAGCCGGTGTCGTGGTAAACACTAGCATTCTTAGAGCGAGCATGATCCACAGAGCCTGTCCCCTCCTTCTCATGGAGTCCCCAGAGCAACTCTGGACCGGGCAGGCAGGTGGAGGAAGCCCCAGGCCCTTACGGGATGAGCCAAGTGGGCGTAGGTCAGCTGTCACTGCTAACCAGCGTCTCCCGCTGGCCTCCTCCTCCCTCAGCTGTGGCCGTCTGCCTGCTTCCCCGGAGGCATGGTCAGACTTAGACTCTCAGGCAGAAAGTCATTGTTACTTTTCGAAGTCCACTTGGCAGACAGACACAGGCCATGGGCTTCCACTGTCCTATAGCTCCCCTCCCCCGCACGCTCACTCAAATATGTTTTTCTTTTTCCCCGTGTGGGTTTCTTCTGCAAATGATACCAAGTGTTTTGGATCTGAAGGATTTTCATTCCTTTCACTGAGCCTTTTGAAGTCAGGCTGTTCCGGGGCTGGTTATCGCTGGGGTTCAGCAGGGCCTGGACACGTGGCCCTCTGACTTGGGGGCTGCCTGGGCTCACAGGCTGCCTGGCCATGGCAGAGCTGCCTCTGGAGTGGTGACCGGGCATCCGTGTCCAGCTCTGCAGACAGCCTTGGGCAGACAGAGCCACTCGGTCACTGCTTCTGATGCTTCTGACGGAGGGTGCCGTCTCTGGGACACTCCATTGTCTCGCCAATGCACAGTTCTCTGCAGAGAAGAGCTGGGGCCGGGATAGGGAGTCAGAGCGCACAATTCTCTCTGTCGTAGCTTCACAGGGAAAGAATGGAAACGGGGCTAAATGGATTCGGGAAGAAACGTTCTGGGGCGTTGTTCCGTCCTTTAGATTATGTGCACACGTGCGAGTGCGGATCAGCGCCAGCCCGCCTTGTGCTAGAGACCCCAGGATGAGCAGCGGAGGGGTGGGGGCAGTGGTGCTGGGCTCGGGTGGGCATGCTTTAAGGGAAGGGGGTCCCTGGATAGCAGCCTTCCTCCCCAGAGAGGCAGCCGCAGCTCCCCTGCTGCTTGTCGCTGCGGAGGCCTCTGCTGTCCTCTCCCCTGCAGCTCCCACAGTCTTAGCCAGCACGGGCTGCCGTAACTGAGCACCACAGACTGGGCAGCCTCAACAAGGGAAATTTTAATTTCTCACAGTTCTGGAGGCTGCAAGTCCATGATCAAGGAGCCAGCCGGTTGGTTCCTGGTGAAGGCTCTGATCTCTTCCTGGCGTCTTCACTGTGTCCTCACGTGGTGGAGAGACAGGGAGCGAGCTCTCTGGTGTCTCGAGTAAGGGCACTAATCCCACACCGGGACTACACCCTCGTGACCTCCCACCTAACTTCAACTACAGTTGGCCCTCCGTATCCACGGGTGTCCCATCCATGGATTAAACCAACCAAGGACTAAAAATATATATATATTTTTTAAAAAAATGCAACAATAAAAAAACAGTACAACAAGTATTTACATAGCAATTACATTGTATTACGTCTTATAAGTAACCTAGTAATGACTTAAAGTATACGGGAGGATGTGTGCAGGTTACATGTAAATACTACCATTGTATATCAGGGATTTGATCATCCATGGATTTTGGTGTCCAAAGGGGTCCTGGAACCAGTCCCCCAAGGATGCCAGGGACAACTGTACTACCTCCCAGTGGCCCCACCTTCAAATACCATTACTTTGGGGTTAGAGCTTCAACATATGAATTTTGGGGGGTATACCCTGAGTCCATAGCACATGCCTTCCCTCCAGAGAGCTTTCAGGTGCAGGAATGCAGCCTTCTGGAGACTTGGGATGGAAAGGAAACCTCTCTCAAGCCCCTGTCCACTGGTCACTGGGAACTGGGACTGTGCCTTCTGATACCCGGGCTGTGGTGACAGCTGCGGCATGGTGACCAGCATCCACTGAGCCCTTGTTCCATGTCCCAAGACCTTACCTGGATTATCTTATTTATTCTTCACACAAATCAAACCAAGGCAGCACTATTATTTCAGGTTACTAACATGAAAACTGAAGTTTAGCAGGTTTAGATATTGAACACAAGGTCATCTTCAAATGCCGCAAAGTGCGGATGCAAACCTGGGTCTACTCACCACACAGTCCCCTCTGAGCCATGGGCAGGGTCATGTCGTCCCCTACTGCAGAAGCTGGTGGCAGTGGTAGGGACCTCCAGGTGTCTCTGAATGCAAAGGCAGCACATCTGGCTCAGCGCTGCACTTTCAGCTGCCTTTGGATAGAGTAATTAAGGAATAAGGGACCTCAGGCCGTGTTATATGAGCCCAGTTAATTTGGGGTGAGATTCACCTGCTCTTCAGCGCGGAGTGCTGTGGCCAGCCGCGGTGGCGTCTGCCTGCTTCTCTTGGAGAGTGCATGAAATTCACCGCTTTGAAATCAGCTCTCAGCTGTTCCTATTTCCTGTCCAAGGCCCTGGTGAAGGGTCCACTCATAGCCAGTCACCTCAGTCGTATCCAGAGTCCCCCAAATGATGAAGTTCTGTGTGCCAAGGGGCGATTCTTACGTTCTCTCCCACAGAAACATCTTGCGCTGAGTTAGTAACACCGCAGGGGTCAGTAAATATGCCTGATTTCATCTGCATAAGTTACACCAGGAATACCCTCTGGCCACAGTGCCTTGTATTTACGATTGTTTACTGGGGGTCCATGGAGAATTTGGGGAGCATCCCCTCCAGGCCTCTGCAAGCAGGGCTGGGAGAGCGACTTGTGCTCACAGCTCCCTGTTCCCAGGTGCTGAGTCACCATGGTGGCCATTCCTCCAGTGGGACCAGACACTCTCGGACAGTCAGAAACTGATTTCTCCTTTTCTGAGTCCTGGAACTAGCCGTGTGGACTGTACAGGCCTGTTTTGTCCTCCTCTTTGACTGGAATGAATGGGCCGGCCAGGTGCTGGAGCAGACTTCACAAACCTCATTGTGCCCCCAGGAAGAGCAGGTGCAGACAGCAGGCCAGGAAACACTGCCCGGGCTGTGTGTGCCCAGGGAGCGGGCGCTGCTCTGCTGTCTTGGGCCAAGAGAGATGAAATGGGTCTATCTTCATCGGATTGGCCTGGAAGAAAGAGGATTCCCTCTTCCCATAAAATTACCATTGAAGCCATGTTTCACTTGCTCAAGAGAAATTGTCTTTTTCCCTCCCCTACTTTCAGGAAGAAGCACACTGCCAAGTGGACGCCGGCGTGCAGCATGGTCGCTTGAGACGGAAGCCTCTGCGTCTGCTAGAGTCACTGGAGGAAGGAACATGCAGCCCTAGCTGCTCTCCCAGGAAGAGAGTCACAGAATGGCAGCCCAGCGGATCCGAGCTGCCACCTCCAGTGGGCTCCCTCGGTGCAAGTCCGAGGGGACCTTGATCGACCTGAGTGAAGGGTTTTCAGAGACGAGCTTTAATGACGTTAAAGGTGAGCTTCAGGGGAACAGAACCATGGCCAGGAGTGACTGGGATTTGCACATGCTTGCAAACCCAAGGGCTTTTCTGCTATAAAGGCTCCTGATGCAGCCTCCAGGTGATTAAACTGTAGCTGTCTGAACTGCACTGTATTATAAATTCAGCCTTGGAGCAATAGTCACTTGTCTTTTGGTGCGTTGGGAGGAGGTCTTGAATGCCCTTCCTTAGTAAGGAAACCCCTCCTTAATATGAAATAGGAAAGCACTTCAAAAAGTTCGTGGAAAAATCGAGTTAAGAGATAATGTGAATCTTTCCATCAACTTTTTGAAGTACCCGTGTGTTTGTGTTCTCTTCATGAGTTTTGGTGTTGATAAAGCAGGGAACTTGGTGGTGTAGAAATCTAGGGGAAAGGAGAGCGTGGTGAGTAGATGAAATACAGAGGACCTCCAGCGAAGGAAAAAGGTGGCCCAGGACAGGGGTCAGCACACTCTTTCTGTGAAGGGTCCAGTAATAAGTATTTTAAGCTTTGCAGGCCGTCAGGCCTCCATCACAGCCATTCAGCACCGCCCTTGTAGCGTGAAAGCAGCTATAGAAGTGGATGGACAAACAGACGTGGCTCTTTCAGTACAAGATTAATTACAGAACAGCCAGCAGCTGCATTCGGCCCAGGTGCCGTGGTTTGGGGACCTGGATTTAGAAGGTGGCCCCAGGGTTTAATCACCTTGGGTCACGGGTTTCTCCAACAGCTTATCTTGGGCCAGACCTGTGGCTCACTTGGGAGAGTGCAGCGCTGGGAGCGCAGCGGTGCTAGAAGCGCTGAGGCTGCGGGTTCGGATCCTATATAAAGATGGCCGGTGCGCTCACTGGCTGAGCGCGGTGTGGGCGACACCAAGCCAAGGGTTCCTATCCCCTTACCGGTCACAAAAAAAAAAAAAAAAGACATATCTTTTGGACATGGAGGTGGGTAGCAAGTGCCTCATTTTCTTCCTAGGAGTCGCCCCTGACCTCACCAAGCCACGTTCAGCCTCAGGTGGGTTGTGCGTCTTCAGCAGCAGCAGCAGCAGCAATATCCTCATCACCTGGCTTTCTCAGGGCATTTACCGCATTCTCTAGTCCTCCTGGAGCACAGGTGAACAGCGGCAACTTTACCTTTGTATTCTTAGCCCCTGGCACAAAGTCAGTGCTAAATAAAGTATTTCTTGTGCTAAACTGCTGTCCCCCAGATAAAACAGTGGCCCTCTACTCTGATACACTGTAGATTATACATACCATGTTTATGTGTTTCTAATTGATTAGCTTCTCCCTTTCACTTTATCTCTAACACATCCTCTTCCTATGTCTGCTTTATGTTTGCAGCCCTGAGCATTGCTTTAAAAGAAAAAGACTAGCAAAGGGAACTGTGAGATTATATTGATAAGATAATTATAGAGTTACTGTGTGTTGCTGTAAATCACTGAACCATTTATTTTTTTATACCAGGTAATGGGCATTGTTTTCTTATTTATAGCCCAACTAATCAGAGTTAAAGCTAGAAAATGTGAGCATAAATTGTGTGGTTTGAGCCAAAGTCTGAAAGCAAGGGGGCAGAGAGCTAAATTTTTTAGGAAAATTGATAACGATCTGGGAGGAAATATTGGCTATTATCCCTAAAAGAACATGGTGGTTGGGAGGGGAAGCCAAGCCAGACAGCCTGGAATGTGAGGAGGGGCTGGCTTGCTGCGGGGAGGGGGTTTGAGAATCTGAGGTTGGGCAGGACCATGGGACCCTATGGACTCTCCTGGGGGTAGGGGAGGCAGCGTGTGACCCAGGCACCATTCCAGCCAGCAGCTCCACACACACCCTGATGATAGAGACTTCAAGGTGGGAATTTATTCCAGCTGAAATATCTGCTGTGAAGTATTCTGCCCTGATTAACATTTTGCCTGCATATGAACTTAGGCAGAGGGATAGAAAAAGTATTACTCTGTGCACTGGACTGCCTAACACCCAGGGATATTTTTGGTGTTAAAATCAAGGTAGCTGTGATCTGGGCAACACTGGTGAGAATCCATTAAGATGGAATTCGATAGGGATTTTCTGGCATTTGATGAGATGGAAGACCTTCCCTCGTGGCCCCTGGTGCTTGGTGGCAGTTGACTGATGGGGCCTCTGTAGAAGGGAGTTCACCCCACCGTGTACCTTGTGGGGGTCCCGAGGGGAGGGAGGGTCGTTTCCTGTCGGGTGAGCCTGATCCTTAAGTGAAATCTGTTATCGCTTCTCTTCGCAGGAGAGTGCTTGGAATTTAAAGCAAACCTATGTCTGTTCTTCAGTCCAGTAAAACTGAAGTGATAATTTGCATTGATACATTTTAGGCTGTGCACAAAGCATACCTAATTGCTTTGGTTTTTTTAATTTTTGAAAATATTACTGTAAGGTAAGTTATCTAGGGAGCTGAATAAGGATATAACTTTTGAGGGATTCTAACAAGATTTTAACGGCTGGCAAGTTTTATTTAATTTTCATTAGGGTTTAGTTTTTATGTGACACTTCCAGTAGACGTGTCAAGGGAACAGGACGGTTCCTATTACTGGAGACCATGACTAGCAAACAGCCCTGGGGAGAAGAGCCTCTGCTGCCCTCTGCCCCAGCCCAGCCCCCCCCGCCCCCCATCTTCTTTCATGTTGCTGTTTTTGTTTATTGCCATCCTTCAGTGTTAAGGATTGGTCTCTGTTGTGGTTTTCTGACTTTGGCCAACACCTTGATCCAGTGACGTGGACATGGCCTCTCCCTGGTGTTTAAGCATGCACGGTGACCGATTCATGCACGGTGACCGATTCATTCCACGAATGTTCATTCGGCGCCCACTGTGTGCCAGGCCTGTGCTAGACGCCAGGCGTGCAGCAGTGAACAAACCAGCCTGCAGTGGAGCTTACGTCTGACGTCTGACGGGGAGAGGAAGCCCTTCCCCCAAAACAGAGCACTTATGTAAGGTATGCGGGGGAGGAAAAATATCTTTTCCTTCTAGCCTTCTGAGCTCTTGGCTGGGGCTTCTGTAACAAAAGACAGATTAACAAGAGAAAGACATGCAAACTTATTTAATCTATGTTTTATGTGACAAGGAACCTTTATAAGGAAATGAAGACCTGAAGAAACAGTTAAACCTGAGTGTTTTTATGCTAGCTTTGATGAATTGTAGAGTCATGGAGAAAAGTATGAGCTAAGTATAGTTAACTGGGGGACAGCCAGGCCTGTGCATTCAGCTCCCCTGTGTCTCTGGAGACAGGATGGTCCTGTCCTCTGCATATCAGGAGGGCATCTCTCACGTAGGGTCTTATGACCAGCTTTAGGAGAAGCTCTGCGAGTCCTTCCTGCACCTGCTGTGTGTCAAATTCCTTCAGCTTAAAATATTCACAGTGCCATGTTTTGGGGTGTCCTGAACCCCATCAGCTACATGATATGGTGGTTGATGGTAAGTGCTATGGAGAAAAATAGCATTGGGAGGGGGATGGCGATGTCTGTTTTGCGTCACATGTTGTATGTCCTGACCTTGGGTTAAGCATCGTTACGCTGAGCACCTTTGCCTGCATCATTTCATGTAATCCTCACCACAGCCCATTGGGCAAAGATGCTTTTCCTCCATCGTGAAGAATCTTGCACTCTGAGGACCACACAGCTTCTCAGAGCCAGGATTCAAGCAGAGATCTATTGACCCCAGAGCCCACTTCTCCCAGCTCAGTGGCACTTTTACAGGAGGGTGGTAGGTGAGACTCCAGGGCCCACGTATGCTCCCAGCCAGGTGTAACTGTAACCTGGTAAGCATCAATGAGTAGAAACTTCCTATCTTATTTTCTAAGACTTTGCCAAGAAAATGCAATTTAATTTTCATTATTTCCTTTCAAAGAAATGGAAACTGACAGATGATCTTTTTGGAGGGCTAATTTGATATAATATGATGACTTTCAACTTAACCACATATGAGAAAAAAATGTAGGTTTCATTCAAACAAAAATTCTGTCCTTTTTGCTTGTTGCATATGCAACTAGAAAAAAAAGTTTTATTTCTTTCAATTGTTTGTTACAGTAAGCCAGAATATCAGCAAACTCTAAACAAGGTGATTGGGGAGGGGGAATTCCTGGAGACAAGTATATGGTTTTATTTCCATCAGAAAGAACTTTCTTCATCCTCTAGATACACGTTCTCATGTATAGGAGGGAGAGAAAATACTTGGGTATTTAATCATACCTGTTATTCTCTAAACACACACCACTTGTTTAGATGACTTATTTTTTGCTGTTCCAATTGCTGTGTACATTGGTAACATATATAGTTTAATGCCAAGAACCGTAAATTAACTTGATTCACTCTTTAAAGTGTTGGAATTTTTCAGACTACTTACACGGTTGTTCTGTAGTAAGATGAACACAACCAGACATAAACGTGTAATTTCCAAGGTGCGTGGTAGAGTTGGTTTCCATGTTGTTATTTGGAATGATCATTTAAAAGAGGTTGGAAGAGACCTCAACAATTGTACTTCATCTGAAGAAACAGTTTGGCGAGCATGGGTTGAACTTGGAAGTTTGAGAACCCAGACTGATCGTCAAGGGAACCTTTCACTCCATTTCCATATTTCTTGCTGAAGTCAGAACACGGAATCGGCTCATACATGTTATTGAGAGATTTTTTTTGAGTCTTCATTTCCAGTCCCTGGGTACGTGCGATGGGTCACCCAACTCAGAACATCACTGTGCTAACTAAGTCACATTCGGCTTCTCTTTCTATATAGTAGCAGTTCTGTTAGAAATTAGATAAAGAAAAATGAGATGTTCAGATCGTGGGGACATGTTAAACATTACATGTGCTGATTTGCCTTTCTCAGGGTGATCAGGAGACTTTCTTCCTGGTCTTTCTTCCTGACATAGACCATCTAATTGGAAAGTGACCACGTGATGGTACTGCCCTGTGTCAGTTCATCAGCAGGTGAATTTGGCTTATTTCTTCGGCTTGTTTCTGTAGGTTACTTGCCTGGCTGTTGTCCACGTCTCTCTTACGCCACCTCTCTCCCTAGTTTGGAAGCGTCCTGCGGCCCCTCGTGCAGACCCTCACATCTGTTTCTTTCTTTTGCGCAGTGCCTTCTCCCAGTGCCTTGCTCGTAGACAGCCCCACACCTTTTGGAAACGCAAAGGAAGTGATCGCAATCAAGGACTATTGCCCAACCAACTTCACCACCCTGAAGTTCTCCAAGGGCGACCACCTCTACGTCTTGGACACATCGGGTGGCGAGTGGTGGTACGCACACAACACCACCGAAATAGGCTACATCCCTTCCTCCTACGTGCAGCCCTTAAACTACCGGAACTCAACATTAAGCGACAGCGGTATGATTGACAATCTCCCAGACAGCCCAGACGAAGTGGCCAAGGAGTTAGACCTGCTGGGGGGATGGGCAGATGACAAGAGAGGATCGGGCAAAACCTATAGTAATAACCCTTTCTGGAATGGGGTCCAGACAAATCCATTTCTGAATGGGAATGTGACCGTGATGCCCAGCTTGGATGAGCTGAATCCCAAAAGTACTGTGGATTGGCTGCTTTTTGACACCGGCACGTCCTCGTTTACTGAATCCAGCTCAGCGACCACAAATAGCACCGGCAACATCTTTGACGAGCTTCCGGCCACCAGTGGACTCCATGCAGAGCCTCCGGTCAAGCGGGACAACCCCTTCTTCAGGAGCAAGCGCTCCTACAGTCTGTCAGAACTCTCTGTCCTCCAAGCCAAGTCCGATGCCCCCACGTCATCGAGTTTTTTCACGGGCTTGAAGTCCCCCGCCCCCGAGCAGTTTCAGAGCCGGGAGGATTTTCGAACTGCATGGCTGAACCACCGGAAGCTGGCCCGGTCTTGCCACGACTTGGATTTGCTTGGCCAAAGTCCCGGTTGGGGCCAGACCCAAGCTGTGGAGACGAACATCGTGTGCAAGCTGGATAGCTCCGGGGGTGCTGTGCAGCTTCCCGACACCAGCATCAGCATCCATGTGCCCGAGGGCCACGTGGCCCCTGGGGAGACGCAGCAGATCTCCATGAAGGCCCTGCTGGACCCTCCGCTGGAACTCAACAGCGACAAGTCCAGCAGCATCAGCCCCGTGTTAGAAGTCAAGCTCAGCAACCTGGAAGTGAAAACTTTTATCATGTTGGAGATGAAAGTTTCAGCCGAGGTAAAAAATGACATTTTTAGCAAAAGCACAGTGGGCCTCCAGTGCCTGAGGAGCGACTCAAAGGAAGGGCCATATGTCTCCATCCCGCTCACCTACAGCTATGGGGACACGGTCCAGGTGCAGCTGGACAACCTAGAGCCCTGCATGTACCTGGCTATTGTTGCCCACGGCCCAAACATCCTCTATCCTTCCACCGTATGGGACTTCATCAATAAAAAAGTCACCGTGGGTCTCTATGGTCCCAAACACATCCACCCATCCTTCAAGACAGTGGTGACCATTTTTGGGCATGATTGTGCCCCAAAGACTCTCCTGGTCAGCGAGGTCACCCGCCAGACCCCCAGCCCTGCCCCAGTGGCCTTGCAACTGTGGGGTAAGCATCAGTTCATTTTGTCCAGGCCCCAAGACCTCAAAGTCTGCATGTTTTCCAACATGACCAATTACGAGGTCCGAGCCAGCGAGCAAGCCAAGGTCGTGAGAGGCTTTCAGATGAAGCTGGGCAAGGTGAGCCGCCTGATCTTCCCCATCATCTCCCACAACCCCGGCGAGCTCTCCGACTTCACGCTCAGGGTGCAGGTGAAAGACGACCAGGAGGCCATCCTGACCCAGTTTTGCGTGCAGACTCCTCAGCCACCCCCCAAGAGTGCCATCAAGCCGTCCGGGCAGAGGAGGTTTCTCAAAAAGAACGAAGTAGGGAAAATCATTCTGTCCCCCTTTGCCGCCACCACGAAGTACCCGACTTTCCAGGACCGCCCGGTGTCCAGTCTCAAGTTCGGCAAGTTGCTGAAGACCGTGGTGCGACAGAACAAGAACCACTACCTGCTGGAGTACAAGAAGGGCGACACGGTCGCGCTGCTCAGCGAAGAGCGCATCCGGCTGAAGGGGCAGCTGTGGACCAAGGAGTGGTACATCGGCTACTACCAGGGCAAGGTCGGCCTCGTGCACGCCAAGAACGTGCTGGTGGTGGGGAAGGCCAGGCCCAGCCTGTTCTCAGGGCCCGAGCTGAGCACCTCGGTGCTGCTGGAGCAGATTCTCAGGCCCTGCAAGTTCCTCACCTACATCTATGCCTCGGTGAGGACCCTGCTCATGGAGAACATCAGCAGCTGGCGCTCCTTCGCCGACGCCCTGGGCTACGGGAACCTGCCACTCACCTCTTTCTGCCGCGCAGAGCTGGACAGTGAGCCCGAGCGGGTGGCATCCGTTCTGGAAAAGCTGAAGGAGGACTGTAACAACATGGAGAACAAAGACCGCAAGTCCTTCCAGAAGGAGCTCGTGATGGTAAGTGCAGGGCAGGGGTCTGGATTTACAGGGACAGGGCTCAGTTGAGCCTTTCCCTGACCCGCTTGGGCGTGGGTTGTGGTGTGACAAATCTCTGGGACCATATCTGGCTGGTGTTCAGCTGCCTGGAACACACAACAGGGATTCAAGGGTGTCCCTGGGGATAGGGGTTTACCTGTGTGATCTTTAGGGACCCCAAACAACTCAGGAGCCCCTGCAGAGAGAATAATTCCCGTCTCTTTTCCTGCTGAGTCTGTGAGCTCCTCAGTGGTCTCAGAGCGGACCCAGTCGGGGTACAGGATGCAGGGGCCCTGTGCTGCAGCCACCTCTGTTTAGATCTCTTGGGGACAGATTTGTGTTTCATCAGATTCCCAGTGGGGTCTGTGACAAACATTTTAAGGACCACTGCCCCAAAGTCTGACTTTATTTTGTCTTACGTGAAGCTTCTAACATGTTTCTGTGTTGTGGTTTCTTCCTCCCTTTCGTTGTTTGAGTTGGGGGTGAGAGCAGCCTTCATTTGGCCAGCATAGCTATGAATTGGAATCCAAAGAAATAGAAAGGGGTAAGTAGTGTCACACTGTGGGATATGCCCCGACCCAAAAGCCAATGAGGAAGCATGGACTGAACCCTTCCCGGGTCCTCCAGCAGGGCTGGCTCTGCCCCAGGGCTGCTCCCCACAGGCCTCCCTTAAATGTGAAGTTGTACTCACTACCTCGGAGAAGCTCATCCAGCCCTAGACGTGTCTGGGGTAGACGTTCTCCCTCGACTGCTTTCTATGATCCAAGCAGATGCAGCTCCTGTCCTCCTGGTAGCAACATGGCACTAGTGATAGTTCCTGTGGGAAGACCTTTGTGACTCTGTCACCACTTCTCTTGTTCCACCAACTCCAGCCAGCCCTCTCACCTCCCGACTGCTGTCAGATGCGACTCGGTGCCGCCAGTCTTCCTGCTGGCTCTCTCTCCACTCGCCACCTGACACCTGCCATCCCGTGTGAGTGCGTCTTGGAAGGGAGGCTCCAGGTGTGTCTTTGAGAGTCTAAAGTTGCTGCTGTTGACACAGGTGTGCAGCGGGGGCCCGCACGTGGCACACGTCTTTCAGCTGCCCCCTTGAGCCAGGGACACAGGAGGGAGGACGCCTCTGTGGCACAGCTGCACGTGACTTGCAGCCTGGTAGGAGTGGGCTATGGAAAAGGACCCACAATAATGTGAGGTGCCAGGAGTGCAGGGATGAGAACCTGAGATTGCTCCGGGAGGGAGGTGGGAAGAAGGGCCACCTCGGCCAGCAAGAGGTCCCGGGGTTCCATGAAAGGGCAGTTTCTGTGAGTAGGAAGCCAGATTGTCAGGGCTGGGAGTGAGCAGAGGCAGTGGTGGAAACCCCCCCATCCCCCGGGTGACTCATCCCTCCCCGGTGTCCCGCCTGCAGTGCAGAGTACACCTCCAGCCCGCGTGTGAAATGACCCTCCAGGAGCTTTCACCAGGCCTGGTAGCCTGGGCTCCCAGGGCCGGGAGAGCCCTTGGCTGGCGTTCTCACCGATGATGGAATTCTGGGCTGTCGTGTAACATAAGTGGTATGGATTGTCCCTTTGCTGCAGCTAAGAAAATGCTTACCTTGAATGGGCAGAGGTGAAAAACTAAAGAATCCACCTAAGCAGAACCTAAGCAGCTCCTAAGCAGCTGTGGAATAATTGTGACTGAGGAGGTGCTTTTGCGCCCTTATTTTTATTTATTTATTTTAAATAACACTTAAGGATGAAACTCTTTTCAACTTGGCGAACCTTCTCTGCAGGGGGAATTTCCGGTTGGCTCCCTTAGGTTAGTTTGTGTGAGGGGCGGGGGTCCTGTGTGCTGCTGAGCCCCTCTGTCGCCTGCTTCTGTGCCCAAAGAGGAGGAAACGAAACTTGACCGTGGCTGGGACTTTCCCCTGCGGCAAGGTTAGATTTTGTGGTAATAAACTAAAACTGGTTTTGCAATGTAACCCCCCCCCCCCCCCCCCCCCCCCCCCCCCCCCCCCCCCCCCCCCCCCCCCCCCCCCCCCCCCCCCCCCCCCCCCCCCCCCCCCCCCCCCCCCCC
>NW_007728569.1:288976-292789 GCF_000696425.1 Galeopterus variegatus
CCCCCCCCCCCCCCCCCCCAATCTCTGTCATCTCCGGAGCAGGTGAATTTGAATGGTTGGCCAGGCTTCTAGAAACCACAGGCTGGTCTATCCCAGCATGGTTGAGGAGTCACTGGACACCAGTTGTTTTGTTTCTGTGGATTTGTCGTCACTGGACAGTCCAATTTATCACAGCCTCAGCCAGTGCTTTAACCTGCCCCTCCCCAGCCGTGTCACAGCCAGACCACCTCTCCCCACCACTTCCCATTTTTAAGATAGCTTTCTGTTTAGTTGTTACGATTCCTTGGTTTGGAAACAGTTTAAATGAAATAGGCAGGGTGAGGTTTTGGGACAGTCCTTTTGCAGGGAGATGGGCAGGAAAAGGAATCAAGTAAGAACTGAGTTGTGTCTCCACTCCCAGCACAATGGGGTCCGTCCCCCTTCTCCATAAGAACAAGGCCCTCCAAGAACTGTCCCCGCCCAGCCCTCACCGCTGGGCCCACTGTGCCACTCTGGCCTTCCTCTGGATCTGGAACACACCCAGCTCACCCCGGCTCCTCGGGTGTTTGCAGATGCTGTTCCTTTGCCTGGAGGACTCGTCCCCCATCTTCCTGAGGCTGACTTCTCGTCTCCCTCAGGTGTTGTGCAAATGTCACCTCAGAGAGGCCTTTCCTGCAACCCTCCATGAAGAACCTTGTGCCCCAGGTCACTGTGCGCCTCATGGTCCCTAGTACTGTCTTCACAGTGCTTTCTGGACTCAGAAACAGTCTTGTTTATGTAGTGGCATCCTTGTTTCTTGTTGTTGCCCTAACTGGATTATACTCCATGAGGGGAGGGACCCTGGAAATGCTCAGATGTCCGATGTCCGAGTGACAGTGCAGGCCCGAGCCTGGAATCTGAGCCAGCAGGTCCTTGTGCAGTCATGCCCCGCCCTGTTCTCTGGTTCCCTTCCCTCTTTCTGTCGTCTCAGTCGCCTAGGTTTAACATGGGAGCCCATGCAAGAGGTGTCCCATGTGACCATGTGGGTCTCCTCCAGAGCCGCCACCTGCCCCTTTCCACGCTCGTGGGGCAGCTGCTCTCAGAGGATGCCCATCTGTCCCAGCCGCCCAGCCCTGTCAGCAGCTGTGCCTGTTCCCACTGCTGACACCCCGGCCCCATGGGAAGTCGTGGGAAGGGGGTGATGTGTAAGCAATCCCAGCGTGTCTGCACCCACGCAGAAGACACAACCAGGGTGGACGAAGACCCCAGAGCCCGCAGTCTTTAGGGTGGGACTTGTGAGTTGGGGATATAGGGAAATGTGTGCCACATGTTTGAAGAACTTTTGAAGTCAAATTCTATTGCCGGAGGTGGAACAAGGCTAACTGGGCAGAAGGTCACAGCGGCAGATTCTATCACAGCTGCTACCGCAGAGCCAGGAATGGCACAGCAGGGGCAGGAGTGGGTGTTATACTCAGCGCCCAATAGACACCCTTTAGTGCCCGCTGGGTGCAGCACTTTTAGAGCACATGGACCTTTCACTTGGGGAAGACCAGGAGTGAGACACCACGGGACGGGGGACAGACACATGAAGAGCCCCAAAGAGAAGGGCCTCCCGGGAGAGGGGAGATGGAGGAAGGGCATGCGGGGGAGGTGCCTGAGGGGTGTGAGAGGGGCTGTCAGGTCGGAGGGCACAGCAGGGGCTGGGGTGCACGGAGTTAGGAATGGAGCTGACTAATGGAGGCTCAGAGAGTAGGAGCTGGGGGTGACTCAGGATAATGGGGTACAGGGCAGTAGGATGATGGAATGAAGCCTGTCGGGCGGAGAACACTATTCTGTGGGCTTTGAGGGTTTGAGTCTTTTGGGGGATGTGATGATAGTCGGTGGCATCCGTGCCAGGTGGGCCTGACCTGTGGGCAGGTGAGTCCTTGTTCCTGCTGCCTCCACAGTCCCGGGGCAGACGTCACTGGGGTGCTTCCCCCTCAGGGTGGTGCCTGAGGGTGGGGAGCCTACTCTTCATACCCGTCCTGGAGAGGTGCGGGTCAGACCCCAGGGCTGCCAGGTGGGGCGCCCTGACAAGCTCGTGCAGAGTCCCCTGGCCATTGACCCTCCATCAGATGTCAAAGCCAGCAGGCAGGAGTGGGAGGGGCAACTGCCGCTGGCTCTTTCATCTCTGGTTTGCAGCGTGCGCTCCTGCGTCCCCGCAGGTGAGGACAGGACGGCCCCGGCCTGCGCCTGCGGTAGGACCTTCCCTGGGGCCCGCGGTGGAAGGATTGTTTGTTTTCGTGCTGTGTGCACATCGGTGTTGACCTTCCAAGCTTCGTGGGTCTCTGGGTTTGCACAGCTGCTTTGGCTCACCCCAGGTTTTGTTTTTCCCAGAATCAAAATCATCCTCATTGATTTTTATATGTATAAAAGCAGCGTATGTTTCTGGCATTGATACTTTAAATACTGCACCACAAAAGCGGAGCATGGAAGGTCCTCCCAGCAGTAACCTCTGTTAACAGTTTGGAGTGTTTACGCCGGGGTTATTATTAAATTCAATAGGATTTGCCATGGGCTGTTCCACAGGCTGCTTTTCCCGTGTAAGAGCTTGTGCCGGCAGCTTTGGGTGCCTCCACGAGGGCCCGCGGCTGCACAGCTGACAAGGACTGGCTGCACTCAGTGTCTGCGAAGGGCCCTGGGGGCTGTTTCTCGCCATCACAGACCCGGCTGACAAGAGCACCCTTGTCCTATGTCTCTGGGACCTGCAGGCCCTCTCCACGACTTGAAAAGCCATCAGTTGGGTACATGGTAGTGAGTGTCACTTTGGGGAGAGTCAGACCTCAGAGTGACAGGAAATAATTTAAAAATTCTGAAAGTGTCAGGTGCTGTTGCTATAGAGATTGGACCAAGTCCCTGTTTGTGTACACAACCCGCTCACTTTGGTAAGCCTTGGTTTTGATGTCGGGGTTTTTTGCTTTGTTTTATGAAGGGAAGGTACTGCAAGATTCTCTTCTTTATTTTTAGGGCATCGAAGTTCTTTGATGGGTCTTTAAATATACTTTGTGGGTTATGGAATGGGTTTTCTGAGTGTTCAAAAGGAAAGCTCTGTATTTGTACTGCAAGTTATGAGAACACCGGGTGAAGGAGAGGGTCTGGCTCCAGCTGCGTGTGCACCTGTGCAGATCTAGGGGTCACCGTCTCATGAGAGAATGTGTGGAGGGTGTTGGGGGGAAGGGGGTAGCAGGCAGAACCCTGAGGAGCCCCGCTTTTTGAGAACTGCAGATATTTTCATTCAACTGTGTGCTTTCTGTGCAAGATACTCTGCCTCATTTTCAGGCTACCGTTGCGGTGGGATGCCCAGTCTCTGTCCTGATGGTGGGGAGGGACAGGGAGTCCACTGGAGATGGCAGTCAGGGATGGGGCAGCAACAGCCGTGGTGGCTTAAGGCCCAGGAGGCATTTCCTGATGGGGGCCTAGGCCAGCTGTCGTGACTGGACCCACCACCAAGAACAGAGCCATTCGGTGTGGTGACCGGGATCACTGGTGATGGCTGTAGCGAGGATCGTTTTGGTCACATTGTGGGAAGTAAGGAAATAGGGGTGTCGTGGGCTTTGTAGAGAAGTTTCTACGGAAAAGAAAGAGCAAAGGTTACTGCAGGCTGCAAATTGAGGGTGGGGGGGATTTTCAGGAGAGGGGTGGGGGCTGGAATAAACCCAAGGAGGCCTGAAAGCTCATGGGAATGGGGGTCGCGGGAGGATGGGGGAGAGTCGGGCTGGAAGAAATTGTGTGGAGGATTCTCCGTGAATTGGGAGAAGAGCCACCTTGTGCTGCAGAAGAGGAGGCAGCTGAGAGCTGTGCATTGGACAGGTTCCT
>NW_007728569.1:293538-294928 GCF_000696425.1 Galeopterus variegatus
GTGCCCTCTTTACAGTGAGCAACCCATCAGGTTGTACCTGCAGGAGCGCTGGCTCATGGCTGCCCATCAGTCCTCATGAAACAGCTGAACAGCATGCTTGCACCAGCTGTGTGCTTGGGGCTGGGGATAACACTCTGACACACTCTTTGGAGTCCTAAAATGACAACCTCAGGTGCTCAACCAGCACATAGAGAGACGGAAAGAACGCCAGGCCTGGGGACACTTTTCTACTCTCAACATCTCATTGATCTTGTCCTCGCCTGTCTGAGGGTCTGAGGGAGTCTCAGAAGCCATCTCTAGGGGCGCCTCTGAGGCCTGCTTTCCTGGGATTCAAGTCTNAAAAATGAAAGACAAAGCTACAGGGAGAAGGTTCCCAGAGCTAGAGCCTCCTGCTGTGGAATTATTCTGTCACTAAGACCTGGTGGGCACCTAAATTTTCCCTTTAAAAAAATGTGTAAGGGCCGGCCTGGTGGCGCACTGCTACAGTGCGCCGCTTGGGAGCGCGGCGGCGCTACCGCCGAGGGTTTAGATCCCACATACAGACCAGTTCCCGCTCACTGGCTGAGCGAGGTGCGGGCGCGGCACCAAGGGTTGCGATCCCGTTGCCGGACACGAAAAACAAACAAAAAAAAGTGTAAAATGCCCCTTGTGGATGGCGTGGGCGGCTTTGTAGCAAACTGAGCCTGTGTTGGGCTCAGGAAAAATCATGTAAGTGGAGCCAAGTGAATGAATGGAAGACCCCTTCATCCTGCCTTCAGAATGAAAGCGCTGACCTCTTCCTCCACCATCCGTGGAAATGGGCCCCTGGCTGTCCCCACACAGTGTCCAGGCACTCTCCTTTCCAACAATGGCCAGTCAGGGGCCAGAGAGCCGCTTGCATTTCTCAGGACCTTTGTGTACAGTGGCCAGTGCCTCTGTGGGGAGAGCGGTTTTGATCGCTCACCCTGGGAGTGACTCGAGTCAGAAGCGGGCGGCTCTGACGGGTTCTGGTACCTGGAGAACAAAGCCAGCTTCGAGCCGGGCAGCCGAGCTCACAGCACATGCGTTTGTTGACTGTGGCAGGAAGCTGTGAGCAAAAGCCAGGTGGGAACATGAGGTGGCTTAATGTCCAACTGTGTTGTCACTCTGCATCCCTTCCCAGGACAGCAGATGGGGCCCGGGACCCTTCCCACATGCCAAAAACATTAAACCTGACCGTCTGCCAGTTCATACCCCATGCCCCACGAACACATCTGTATGTGTTCTGTTTTCTTATGAAACACAGATGTAGTGAGCGTTTTATTTTTTAAAAAATGATTTATCTCGAATCTATCAAAATTCAAATTGACACTGATCATTTTCTGAAGTATACAAATAGTGTATTTTATTTATTTATTTTTTTAAGGATGAC
>NW_007728570.1:0-12205 GCF_000696425.1 Galeopterus variegatus
AGTGGATAGAGGCCAGAGATTGTGCCAAACATCCTACACTGTGTAGGACAACCCTCCACAAAAAAAATTATCTGGCCTGCAATGTCAATTGTGCCAAAGTTGAGAAACCCTAGTCTAGGCAGAACTGGTCCAGGAGATCTGCATTTACCACCAGCTCAGCTGAATTAGACCTGTTCACCAACTTTTCTGATAGAAATCAAGCAATAGTAATGTTTCATGAAGTCTTAGTTCAACGTTGTAAGCTTTTTTTTTTTTCTTTAAAAGATGACTGGTAAGGGGATCTTAACCCTTGACTTGGTGTTGTCAGCACCACACTCTCCCAAGTGAGCCATGGGCCGGCCCTAATGTAAGCTTTTAAACACAGTTTTTGAGTACTTTTTCCCTTTTCTGTCTCTTTGGTACCTTTCTTTTCAACTTTTGACTTGGCATAACATAATTAGGTCAAGTGTTTACAGTCCTAGTTGGAAGGTCACTAGTATTTAAGACTTTAACATAGATAGGAGTATATTTAGGCATTTGATATGATTCTTGATGAGTGAAGCACCTTTCTAAGAAAGTAATGGGGGTTAAGCATATAGATGTGAGTCAAGACCAATTGGGTTTCTATTCTGTCTCTATCACTAGCTAAATGTGTTACCATGAGCAAATTGCCTAATCTTGCCAAGCCTCAATTTCTTAATCTGTAAAGTGGGGATAATAGCAGATATCTCATTTTTAAAAACAGCTTTATTGAGATATAATTCACATACAATACAATTTAACCATTGAAAGTGTACAATTTTCGACTGGCCGGTTAGCTTGGTCGGTAAGAGCACAACCTTGTAACACCAAGGTCAAGAGATCAGATCCCTGTTCTGGCTAGCTGCCAAAAAATAAAAAAAGTACAATTCACTGTTTTCTGGTAAATTCACAGGTTTGTGCAGCCAACACCACAGGTAGATTTTGGAATATTATTGCCTCTTGTGAAAGAAACCCCAGACCCATTAGCTGTCACTTCTCCTTATTTTGTTAGTTTTTGGTATAAACCAGGCCAAATGCTTACCTTGGTACCAAATATATAAGTACACAGTAAAAAATGATTACAGTAGTCCCCCTTTATCTGTGGGGGATATGTTACAAAACACCCAGTGGAGGCTAGTGCCAAACCCTATATATACTGTTTTTTTCCTGTACATACATATCTATGATAAAGTTTAATCTATTAATTGGGTACAGTAAGAGATTAACAATAACTAATAATAAAACAAAAATTATAACAATATGCTGTAATAAAAGTGATGTGAATGTGATTTCTCTCTTTCTCTCACTCAAAATATCTCAATGTAATGTACTCACCATTCTTGTGATTTGTGGATCTAATAATCAAGTCTGTTACAAAGTGACTAATGGCTAATGGGTGGATAGTGTATACTGGGTAGATAGGCTGGACAAAGGGATGATTCACATAGAGGTGGGATGGAGTGGGACAGTGGAAGATATCATGTTACTCAGAATGGTGCATAATTTAAAACATGAATTATTTGTTTCTGGGATTTTCCTTTTAATATTTTTGGACTGCAGTTGGCTGCGGTAATTGAAATCATGGGAAGCAAAACTGCAGGTAAGTGGAAACTGGCAAAGTTCATTTACATCACTTTAGAGAAGGCAAAAATGGGATGATTGTTGAATGGATGTTTGCATGCTATATTTTGCAAGGAAACTGTGCTCAGTACTGGCTAGAGATATATTGATGAAAGATATTCCCCTAATAAAGAAACTAAAGTAGGAGGAAAGAGGCTAGTATATGAATAATTATAAAACAAGGCAGAATATAGTTAGTGCTTTCAGGAAGTTGGAAACAAAATATTTGAAATTTGACAAAATGAGATTAATCATATTACTTCGAGAGTGAAGGAACCATGAAAAAGTTCTTGAAGGAGGCACCATTTTGGCTAGGTCTTAGATGATGGAAAGATGGGACTTTTGGGTCCATTGAAGACAGTGTTAGGCTTTTTGAGGTCTTAAATGTATTTTTTTGTTGTTTTGTTGCTCCCTTATGCTGCTGCCAAATGATTGCCTCTAGTAGCCACACCCACAGTCTTTTTTGATATTTCTAATCTGTTGTGAAACTGGGAAGCTAAATATATTAAATAAGCTTTTAATGAGAACACCTGATGTCTATAAGCAAAGGATATCAATATATGACCTTATTGGTGTCACTTTGAGTTAGTTGCTTTTTTAGTTTATTCTTTGGTTCTCAGTTTCATCCCAGTTAATTGGCTTTATAGATTAAGTAATTCGTAGTTAAATTAGGCTCATATGCACGTTTTCCTTTGTTTTCTTCTCCAAGTCTTCTGGTAACAACTATATCCCCGACCTCTCTCCTAAATTTTGTTTTCTTTTTCTAGTGTGCTGTTGGACACAGCACCTCCAGTACAACATGTCCAAAACTGAGCTGCCTTCCCCTACCGTTAACATCTTTCCAACTTGTACCTTGGATTAGTAACACGAATTCCTTTTTTGTTTTACAAGTTGTAACTAGATGACTACATTTATCGTTATGTCAAAAGCCTGGGAGTCATCTTGGTCCCTGCATGTCCTCTACCTTTTACATCAAATGAGTTACCAAATCCTGATGATTCTGGTACAGTATCTTTAAAGGTTTTTTTCTTACTATATGTACATATCAAAGTAAGAAAACAAAAAGAGAAAAAAGATAGACAATAAAAAAATCCATACCCCTCCCTATATGCCTCATTCCTAGACTCCTGCAATAGTTTATAAATGCTGTTGATTTCTCATATTTCCTTTTTTGGGGGTGGGAGGAGGTGGGGCCTAGACGGTAAGGGGATCTGAACTCTTCACTTCAGTGTTATAACACTGTGCTCTAATCAACTGAACTAACTGGCCAGCCTTTATTTCTTATATTTCCTTCTGGGGATTTGTTGGAAACTTTAACTTCCTTGCCCTTTATTTTACTGAAGATCTTTCTGCATTAGTATATAGAGTGCTAGTATTCTCTCTCTCTCTCTCTCTCTCAACAGCTGCAGTGTTCATTTTTATTTATATACCATAATTTAACTAGCCCATTGATAGATTGTTTCCAGTTTTTGCTGTTATAAAATAGCTGCAGTGAGCAACCTTGTATGGATATTATTTTGTATGTATGCAGATATGTCTGTGGGATAAATTCCTACAAATGGAATTGCTGGCCAATGAGTATAGCAGATATATATTTTTTACTTCTTTTTTCCTTTTAATTGACACAATAAATGGGGTACATGTGATACTTTGCACGTATACAATATGTAATAATCAAATCAGGTCAATTGGCATATTCGTCACCTCAAATATTTATCATTTCTTTGTTTTGGGAACACTCAGTATCCTCTCTTCTAGTTATTTTGAAAGGTACAATGAATTATTGTTACCTGTAATCACATTACAGTGCTATAAAACACTGGAACATAGTCCTACTAACTGTTAATTTGGTGTCTGTTAACCAGCTTCTCCCTATTCCCCTCTCCTTCTCATCCTTCCCAACCTTTGGTAAGCACTGTTCTACTCTGTACTTTTATGAGGTCAACTTTTATAGTTCCCACATATGAGTGAGAACACAGGGTATTTGTCTTTCTGTGCTTGGCTTATTTCACTCAGCACAGGGTCCTCCAAGTTCATCCACGTTACTGCAAATGATAGGATTTTCTTTTTTTTTTTTAATAGCTGAATAGTATTTCATTGTATATACAGTTGGCCTTCCATGTCCATGTATTCTGCATGCAAAGATTCAACCAACCTTGAATCAAAAATATTCAAAAAAAGAAAAAAAAAAAAACAATACAAAATAACAATACAAAAATAACAAAATACAAATAAGGAAGACAGTACAACTATTTACATAGCATTTACAGTGCATTAGGTATTATAAGTAATCTAGAGATGATTTAAAGTATCCATGAGGATGTATGTAGGTTATATGCAAATTCTGCTCCATTTTATGTAAGGGACCTGAGCATCTGTGGATTTTGGTATTTGTGGGGACCTGGAGCTGATCCCGCACTGATATGGAGGAATAGCTGTATATACCTTATCTATTTATCCATTGATGGGCACTTAGGTTAATTCCATATCTGTTATGAATAGGGCTGCGATAAACATGGGAGTGCAGATATCTCTGGCATACCGAAATCCTTTACTTTGGATATATACAAAGTAGTAGAATTACTGCATCATGTCATTTTTCTATTTTTAGTTTTTTTGAGGAGCCTTTATACTGTCTTCCATAATGGCTGTACTAATTTACATTCCCATCAACAGTGTGTAAGAATTCCACTTTTTCTGCATCCTTGCCAGCATTTGTTTTTTGTCTTTTTGATAATAGCCATTTTAACTGGCGTGAGATACCTCATTGTGGTTTTGATTTGCATTTCCCTGGTAATTAGTGATGTTGAGCATTTTTTCATATACTTGTTGGCCATTTGTATGTATTCTTTTCAGAAATGTCTATTCAGATCATTTGCCTATTATTTTTATTATTGTTGTATTGACACCTTAACATTATGTAATAGTCTGTCTTTTTTTTTTTACTGTTCTTGACTTAAAGTCTATTTTGCTTGATATAAATATAGTTATTCCTGCTCCTTTTTGGTTTCCATTTGCAAGGAATATCTTTTTCCATCTCTTCACTTTCAGCCTATGTATGTCTTTATAGATGAAGTGTTAGGTCTTGTTTTTTAATCCATTCAGCCACTCTATGTCTTTTAATTGGAGAATTTAATCTATCTACACTGAAGGTTATTATTAACAGATATAATCTTGTAGATATTACTAAATTGCTCTTTATAGGAGTCATAACAGTAACGTATATAGGAGAATATTTGTTTTGTTAGCATTGCCAACACACTGTATAATCAAACTTTTTGGATTTTTGCCAATCTGATAAGTGAAAAATGGTGTCTTATTGTAGTTTTAATGTACAGTTCTCTCATTTGTGAAGCTGAGCATTGTTTTATGTGTTTGACCCATATTTATTTCTTTTACTGTTTGTTCTTAATCTTTTTCCATTCTCCTGCCTGTTTGGGGGATTCTTAAATTTCTCTTTGGTCCCTGTGCCACTGGTTGGTTTACTAAAAGTAGAGTATTACTTTCTTGTTCTCTGCAGTTGTCTTCTTACTGGCCTTATTGTTCCCATTTTCATTCTCTTCCAGGCTCTCTCTCACACTGTTAATGGATATTTCTTTTTTTTTTTTTTTAAGAAAATAAAATTTTATTATTTTTTTATATTTTAGGATGTTGTTGCAGAACAGTTGGGAGGGAGGGGGAAAGGGGAAAGGGAGGAAATGGGATGGAAGGAGGGAGGAGGAGGGGTGGGATTGAGGCCTGTGGCAACCCCCTCATTCCCATAGGAGAGACTCGGGGGCTTCCAGCAGTGGCTCGGTCATTGCTGGGTTGGGTGCAGATGTCGGGGGTGTGGAAAAGCCCTCACCCCCCATCGTCCCAGCTTGGGAACTTGGGGCCCTTCTTGCTGTGGTTTGGTGGTCATCGCTGGGCTGGTTGCATGTGTGTGGGGGGCGTGGTGGAGGCCCAAGGCCCCCTCCCGCCCCTGCTTGGGAGAGCCCGGAGTGCTTCCTGTGGCAGCTTGGTGGTCATCACTGGGTTGGTTGCATGCATGGGGGGGATGTGGCCGAGGCCCTTGGTCCCCAACTGCCCTGAGTCAGGAGAGACTGGGGCACTTCCTGTGGCGGTTTAGTGGTCACCACTGGGCTGGCTGTGGGTGTTGGGGGGTGTGTGGCCGAGGCCCGAGGCTCCCCACCACCCTGGCTTGGGAGAGCCTGGGGTGCTTTCTGTGGCGGCTTGGTGGTAGCTGCTGGCGTTTGTTAATGGATATCTCTAATCACAAATGTGAATGCCTCATTCCTTGCTTAAAACTATTCAGTGGCTCTTCGCTGCCTCTATAATGCGATTCTGTAATGTAATGTAATATAATATAATATAACATAATGTAGTATAATATAATACTTTAGAATTTACATGGTACGTACTACCTTGCCAGTATTTCCTTTCACTTCCTATAGTTCTCTGAACCTCAAAACATTGAATTGCTCCTAGCTCCCTGTTGTTAGATTCTTTGTCTCTGTCTTTCCATGTGGTATTTCTCTACTTATAAATAGCCCAGTTCTGCTTGTTTACATCTCCAAAGTTATCCTTTTCATCTTCCATTCAGTACCTAATAGAAAAAGACTTTTCTGATACATGACTCTTCTTTCAGGCAATGTATGATGCTTTTTTGTCCTTGCAAGTCTCTGTGTAAACCTCTGTCATGGAAACTTGCACATTGTTTTATTATTTGTTTAAATATGTGTTTTCTTGCTCTAGATTGTTTCCTTCTTGAGGGTATGGGCTTTTAGTTATTTTGGAACCTACAAAGTATTTGGCACATAGTAGATGGTAAATATTTATTGAATGTGCATAGATTATGTATACACTGAATATACATGTGCAACCCATGACAAGGAAAAATAATATAATATTGACCCCTCTTGACCCCCAAATACTCTGCTTTCTTTTTTTTTTTTTCCTTTTCCTTTTTGTCTTTTTTCGTGACCGGCAACGGATTGCAACCCTCAGTGTCGCGCCCGTACCGGACCGGGACCGGCAACGGGATCGCAACCCTCGATGTTGCTCCCGCCCCTCGCTCAGCCAGTGAGCGGCCGGTCTGTATGTGGGATCCGAACCCTTGGCGGGAGCGCCGCCGCGCTCCCAAGCGGTGCACTGTAGCAGTGCGCCACCGGGCCGGCCCCACAAATACTCTGCTTTCTAAATGTAAATTAGTTTTGTTCCGTCTTTGTATGGTGTGTGTTGTTTTTTATCTGGCTTCTTTTGCTTAACATATATTTTGAGATTTATCTATGGGGTTGGATGTATTTGTAGTTTTTATTGCTGAGTAATATTTCGTTGATGAATATACCACAGTTTATCTTCCATTGATGGACATTTGGATTCAATCCAGTTTTTGACTGTTATAAGGCCTATTTCAGTCTTTTTGCAAATGTGTGTTTTCATTTCTCTTGAATAAATACCTAGGAATGGAATTGCTCTTTTATAGGAAGATGCAGGTTTAACTTGATAAGAAACTAGTTTTTAAAGTGATTTTCTATTTTATACTCCCATGTGAATATATGAGAGTTCTAGTTCTATATTTTTGCCAACAAATGGGCAATCCATGTTTTTTAACTTTAGCTATTCTGGTGGGCATGAAGTGGTATCTTATTGTGGTTTTATTTTGGATTTCCTGATAACTAACGATGTTGAGCACCTTTTCATACAGTTAATGACAATTAATGTGTTTTCCTTTGTGAAATGCCTCTTCAAGCTTCTGTCCGTTTAAGAAATTGGTTATCTTTTTAGTAGTAATTTGTAGCAATTCTTAATATATCCTGGATACAAGTTCTTTGTTAGATCAATATTATGAGAGTATTTTCTTTCAGTTTATAGCTTGTTTTTTCCTTAATGTGTACTGATGAAGTTAAGTTAATCATTTTTTTTTTAATAGATTGTGCTTTTTGGTTCTAATAAGTCTTTGCCTGCCCAAAAGTCAAGAAAATATTCTCCTGTGTTTTCTTTTAGAAGAATCATAGTCTTAACTTTTATGTATAGGGATATGATCCATTTTGAGTTAATTTTTGTGCATGGTGTGAAGTAGGGGTTGAGGGGTTCATTTTTAAAAATATGTTTATCCAGTTCCAGCACCATTGTTTGAAAAAACAAAACAAACAAACAAAAAAAGCTTTTCTTTCCTGTACTGAATTGCCTTTGTGCCTTTGTCCAGAATCATTTGTACCTTATATATATGGATTTATTTCAGGATGCATATTCTGTTTCATTGATCTATTTATTATTCCTATGCAAGTATCATACTGTCTTGATTACTGTGGCATTATAGTAAGTCTTAAGATTAGGTAATGTGTATTCTCTAACATTTTTTGGCCAGCCTCATTACTTTTTGTTTCCATATAAGTTTTTAAACCACTTTGTAAATTCCTATTGAAAAAGCCTTTCTGGGATTTTAATTGGGATTTTGATTGGGATTGTGTAAATTTATAGATAGATTTAGGGTGAACTAATCTCTTAACAGTATTGAACTTGGTAGTCAACCTCTAACATGGTCCTCAGTGATCCCTGCGTCTTGGTATTTGTGCATTTTAATACTCACCTTGCATATTGTAGCAGGTTGGTATATGTGGCAAGAGTGATGGTATGTGTGATAGTTAATTATAGGTGTCAGCTTGACTGGATTAAGGAATACCTAGAGAACTGGCAAAAGATTACTTTGGGGTGTGTCTGTTAGTGTGTTTCCAGAGGAGATTGGTGTGTGAGTAAGGGGACTGACATAGGGATGCGTCTACCCTTGGTGTGGGTGGGCACCATTTAATTGGCTGGGGCCTGGATAGAAGAGAAAAGAAAAGGATTTCCTATCTCTCCTGCAACTGGGGCATACTCCTCCTGAACTTAGGGCTCTGTGGCCTTGGGCTTAATACAAGCGCCCCTCTGGGTTCTCAGGCCTTTGGCCTTGGACTGAGAATTACACCCATTGGCTTCCCTTGTTCTGAAGCTTTTGGACTTGGACTGAGCCACACTAATGGCATCCCTGTGTCTCCAGCTTGACGGACTGTGTGAAACTTCTCAGCCTTCATAAACGTGAGCCAATTCCCCTAGTAAATCCCCTCCCGTATATCTGTGTCTATACCTATATATCCTATTGGTCTATCTCTCTGGAGAACATTGATTAATAGAATATGTTACTTCTGAAATTAGGTTATAAAAAATACTGTGGTTTGTCTGTTGGTCTCTGTCTTTCTCTCATCACTCACTCTGGGAAAATCCAGTTACCGTGCTACGGAGTGGCCCGCTGTCAAGACTGAAAAGTCTTAGATTTTACTCTACTTGGAGGCTAAAAAGCTAGCCTGCTGCGGTTTCATAGATGCTGGTAGAAGGAAGACAGGACCCCTGGGTCAGAGTCAAAGGACAGTTTATTGTCTATTGTGGGTTGAATTATGTCCCCCCAAAACTCCCTGAAGCTTGAATTGTGTCCCCCAAGTATTATGTATTAGAAACTTAGCCCCCACTGCAACTGTTAAGAGGGTGAGAAATCCTATTATAGTAATTGAAAGGTGGAGCCTTGAAGGAGTGATTAGATAGATTGTAGGACCGTGCTGTAGTGAATGGATTAAAAGTGGTGGTCAGGGGCATGGGTCTGAGGGCTTTAAAAGAAGAGGAAAGTCTGTCTCTCTCTTTTGCTCTCTCTGCTTTCCACCATCTTGCAATGTGAGACCCCTGGGTCACTGTCACCACCACTAGATGGACTTTGGACTCCCCAGCCTGAGAAACTGTAAGCAATAAATGTAGTTTTTCTTTAATAAAATACCCAGTTCCATGTATTTTGTTATAAGCAACCTAAATGGACAAATCTTTGCCTCAGCAGTGTTAGTAGCCAGGTTTTTAGCATTTTTTGCCAATACCTTGAGCTCCAGTTCACACCTGGGTAACATGAACAGGGCCAAATAACATCTGCACATGCAATGGATTGCATTACAGGAGAGGAATCCTGAACCTAGGGAACCTGAGAGTTTTTTTAATGGGCAGTAAGAACACTTTGCTTTGGAGGAGACTTTATCTTTCAAATCTGTTCACTATATAGACATCCTTGAAAAGAAGTCTGGAACATAGGGCAGTTAGAACTTTGATTACAAGATGGGGAGAAATATGCCTGGATGCAGACAAGAAACAGAGCGTACCCAGGGTCCTTAGGCAGGAGATGAGGGCAGCATACTCAGGAGTACACCAAAAGCAATATTCTGTGCGGGTGGCCCACCACATCCACTGCCACAGCCATGGCTGCCACAGAAGTGGCAGACGCCACAGCAGTAGCTATAGCTACTGTGTAGGTGGCCCACCAGACACTCAGCTGCACCGACAAAAGGAGAGTCACCAGTGGAGACTGGAGAAAGATGTCTCTCTCCTTAAAGCCCACTCCAGAGTGATATAAGAAGCACCTCCTCTCTCAGATGACCAGGCGTCAATGTAGAAATACTGGAAATATGAAAACCTGAGAAAATATGACACCACCAAAAGAATACAGTAATTCTCAAATACCAGAGCTATAGAGCTGGAAACCCTTGAAATGACTGAAAAGGAATTCCGAGCACCAATCTTAAGGAAACTCACTGAGATGAAGGAAACTCACTGAGGGGAAGACTCAGACAACACAATGAAACAAGAAAAAAATCCAGGATATGAAGGAGGAAATTTACAAAGAGATTAATACCTTAAAAAAGAACGTAGCATTTTAATGTAGGTGTTTACAAGTGTAAATTTTCTTCTAAGCACTGTATGTGCCCTACAGCCAATAAATTTTGATATGTTACGCTTTGATTTTTATCTGAAAGTACTCTCTAATTTCTCTGTGATATTTCTTTTCACCTATTGTTTATTTAGGAGAGTGTTGTTTAATTTCCACACATTTGTGAATTTTCTAAATTTCCTTTCGTTACAGTGGTCAGAAGACATATTTTCTGTGATCTTAGTCTTTTTAAATATATTAAGACTTGTGGCCAAAAATAAAAAATAATTAAAAAAAAAAGATGTGCAGAAATGCGAGAGACCCATAGAGTATTGTCTCCCAATATACACATGACAGAGAATTGAGGCCTTCTGCCAGTAGCCTTGAGTGAACTTGGAAGCAGGTCCTCCAGTCTTTTGTTGACTGCAGGCTGAGCTACAGTTTGACTGCAGCCTTGTTAGAGACTGAGTCACACCCACCAGCTAAGCTGTTCCTGGATTCTTTTTTTTGTGTGTGTGTGTGTGTGTTTGGTGGCTGGCTGGTATGGGGATCTGAACCCTTGACCTTGGTGTTATCAGCACTATGCTCTCCCAAGTGATCTAACTGGCGACCCCACGCTCCTGGATTCTTGACCCTTAGAAACTGTGTGAGATAATAAATGTTGTTTTGAGCTGCTAAGTTTTGGGGTAGTTTGTTACCCAGCATTCGGTTACTAATACATTTGTGTAACTCTCCTTTTTTTTTTTTTTCCTTTTTGTCTTTTTTACTGACTGGTAATGGGATCGCAACCCTCGGTGTCGCGCCCGGTGCAACGGGATCGCAACCCTCGGTGTTGCGCTCGCACCACGCTCAGCCAGTGAGCAGGAACCGGTCTCCACATGGGATCCGAACCCTCGGCGGGAGCGCCGCCACGCTCCCAAGCGGCGTACTCTCTACTGCGCCACTGGGCTGGCCCTATTTTAGTAAAATGTAATACAAACATTTATATATAAAAATATATAAACGTATTATATATGTGAGATTTCTACAGTTAAAACTAAAACGTGTTATTGCATATATTAATGTAAGGTCAATTATATAATTTGGTAGTTAATGCTATATTAATATGTTAACATCTATAACATATCTACATATAGAATAAAGTAACATTTTCTCTGTAGAGCTCTTTCAAGTTAATTTTATTTTTATGGATTTTGCTTTTTGATGCTATTACATATGAAATTTTCTAAATTCATTTTTCAGTTTTTCCTGCTAGTATTTATAAATAACAACAGTCTTTGTTTTTTATTGTACTTGTATCCTTTGATCTTGTTTAAATTCATTTAGTTCCAGTAGTCTTTTTGTTGGTTCCTTAGGATTTTCTTTACAAAAATCATATCATCTGTAAATACGATGATTCTGTTCCTTCCTTTCCCATCTTTAAGGCTTTTATTCATTTTTTACCATTACTGCTCCATCTAGGATCTTCAGTAAAATATAATGTTAAAATGGAAAGGAGAGTATACTTATAATGTTAAAGAGGAAAGGTGAGAATAACTGCATACTTATTATTGTAGATTTTCTTTATTTCTTTATGTATTTGAGCTAACTTTTGTCTAATGTCATTTCCCTTCAGCTTGAATAATTTCCTTTAATGTTGCATAATGTACAGGTCTACTGATACTCTCAGCTTTCATTTATTTTTTCCTTTTTATTTATTTATTTATTTTTGTGGCTGGCTGGTACATGGATTGAACCCTGGACCTTGGTATTAGCACGGTGCTCTAACCAACTGAGCAGATGTGCAGCACCTGGGATTTTTATTTTTAAATTATGGATGGACATTGAATTTTGTGAAATGTCGCCCCCCCCTTTTTTTTTCCTTTTTGTCTTTTTTACTGACCGGTG
>NW_007728570.1:12307-14308 GCF_000696425.1 Galeopterus variegatus
TTCCTTCCTTTCCCATCTTTAAGCCTTTTATTCATTTTTTACCATTACTGCTCCATCTAGGATCTTCAGTAAAATATAATGTTAAAATGGAAAGGAGAGTATACTTATAATGTTAAAGAGGAAAGGTGAGAATAACTGCATACTTATTATTGTAGATTTTCTTTATTTCTTTATGTATTTGAGCTAACTTTTGTCTAATGTCATTTCCCTTCAGCTTGAATAATTTCCTTTAATGTTGCATAATGTACAGGTCTACTGATACTCTCAGCTTTCATTTATTTTTTCCTTTTTATTTATTTATTTATTTTTGTGGCTGGCTGGTACATGGATTGAACCCTGGACCTTGGTATTAGCACGGTGCTCTAACCAACTGAGCAGATGTGCAGCACCTGGGATTTTTATTTTTAAATTATGGATGGACATTGAATTTTGTGAAATGTCGCCCCCCCCTTTTTTTTTCCTTTTTGTCTTTTTTACTGACCGGTGACGGAATCGCAACCCTCGGTGTCGCGCCCGTACCGGGGACCGGCAACGGGATCGCAACCCTCGGTGTTGTGCCCGCATCGCGCTCAGCCAGTGAGCGGGAACCGGTCTCCACATGGGATCCGAACCCTCGGCGGGAGCGCCACCGCGCTCCCAAGCGGCACACTATCCAGTGCGCCACCGGGCTGGCCCTGAAATGTCCCCTTTTAACATTACATATAAAATCCTCTGGCTTATTAAGCTGTACCACTTTGTATTGTTTTTAGTGGTGGTTCTAGTGATTATTGTGTTCATCATTGATTTTCACAGCTTATTTAACATTAACGTTGTGCCACTTTATGTAAAATAAAAGGACCTTGCAAGGCATAATTACATTTAACTTTTGTGCTATCTGTGCATTATATTTTGCTTTAATATGATGCTTTTTTTGCTTTAAACAATTTGTTGCCTTTTAAAGAGTTTAAGAGGGAAAAAATAGCCTTTTGTATGTAACTGCATACTTATTATTTTAGGTTTTCTTTATTTCTTTGTGCATTTGAGCTAACTTTTGTCTAATGTTATTTCCCTTCAGCTTGAAGGATTTCCTTTAATGTCGTATAACATACAGGTCCAGTGATAGTCTCTCAGCTTTCATTTATTTGAATATGTTTATATTTTGTGCTTATTTTTCAAGGATATTATTGCTCGATATAGAATTCTGGGTCATTTTCTTTAACTGTTTTAAAGATGTCATTTTATTCTCTTCTGATCTCCATTGTTTCTCTAATTTTCAAGAGTTTGATTTGTAGTTTTAATTTTTTTGTATTGTTGGAATTTGCCAAGCTTATTTGATTTGTAAGTTGATATTTTTCACAAAATTTAGGACATTTTAGCCATTACTTAAAAAAATACTTTTCCTGCCCCATTTCTCTTTCTCCTTTCCGCCCCCGAGATTCTACTTACAAATATGTTAGTCTGCTTAAGTCCTATAGGTCTGTGAGTCTGTTAATTTTTTAAAATCTTTTTTCTCACCTTCTCGAATTGAGTAATTTCTACTGATTTGTGTTTAATATTGTTTCTAATGAGCCATTAAGCCCATTTTCAAATAATGTACCCTTCAGTTCTAGTATTTCACTAAAAAAAAGTTTCCGTTTATCTTTTGAGATTATTCCCTATTGTGACCATGTTTTTCTTTAAGTCTTTGAGTGTATATATAAGAGCTGCTTTGAAGTCCTTGTTTGTTAATTCTCTTATCTGTATTACCTAATGGTCATTTTCTGTTGGCTTTTTTCCTCCTTGATAATGGGTCGCAGTTTTCTGCTTTCCATCTCTGTAAAGTTTTCACGATAGCATGGACATTGTGGGTAATACATCATATCTCTAAATTTTGTTTATTTTTCTCTGAATACAGTTAAGTTATTGATGATCATCTTGAATTTGTAAAGGCTTGGTCTTCTACTTTTTAAAAATTTTATTTATTTATTTTTTTAATTTTATTTTGTCGATATACAATGAGGTTGATTATTGTGGCCCATTACC
>NW_007728570.1:18395-19217 GCF_000696425.1 Galeopterus variegatus
TCCTTGTCTGGTTCCTATTCTTAAAGGAAAAGCTTTCAGCTTTTCCCCATTCAGGATGATAGTGGCAGTGGGTTTATTATATATGGCTGTAATTATGTTGAGATACTTTCCCTGTATACCTAACTTATAGAAGGTCTTTGTCATGAATGAGTGTTGAATTTCATCAAATGCTTTTTCAGCATCTACAGAGATGATCATCTGGTCCTTGTGTTTGATTTTATTAACATGGTGTATCACATTTATTGATTTGCATGTGTGGAACCAACCATGCATCCCTGGGATGAATCCCACTCGATCGTGGTGAATAATTTTATGTATGTGTTGCTGTATTCTGTTTGCTAGTATTTTAGTGAGGATTTTTGCATCTATATTCATCAAGGATATCGGCCTGTGGTTTTCTTTTTTGGTTATATCTTTACCTGGTTTTGGTATCAAGATAATGTTTGCTTCATAGAAAGAGTTCGGGAGATTTGGTAAAATTCTGCTGTGAATCCATCTGGGCCTGGGCTTTTCTTTGTTGGGAGCTTTCTGATAACAGCTTCAATCTCCTGTATTGTTATTGGTTTGTTCAGATTTTCTACATCTTCATGGCTCAGTTTTGGGAGCTTCCGTGTGTCCAGAAATTTATCCATTTCCTCCAGATTGTTTTTTTCCTTTTTGTCTTTTTTACTGACCGGTAACGGGATTGCAACCCTCGGTGTCGCGCACATACCGCGGACGGGCAACGGGATTGCAATGCTTGGTGTTGCGCCTGCACCGCGTTCAGCCAGTGAGTGGGAACCGGTCTCCACATGGGATCCAAACCCTCAGCGGGAGCGCCGC
>NW_007728570.1:21562-21996 GCF_000696425.1 Galeopterus variegatus
TCCTTGCTTTCTGATTTACTGTTTGTTTTCTGTGTTTGTTGGTTTCTTAGGTTGTAGATAGGCTTCTTATTTGTTTGTTTTCTCTTCATGAATGCCATTTTTATTATACTAGTGGGTTTAGGTTTTTCTTGGGTTTTTATGGCAGTGGTAGTTATTTTTCAGGAACCAAACCCAGTACTCCCTTGAGAATTTCTTGTAAGGGTGGTCATGTGGTGGTGGACTACCGCAGTTTTTGTTTGTCTGAGAAATATACTATTTGCCCTTCATTTCAGAAGGATAGCCTTGCAGGGTAGAGTATTCTTGGCTGACAATCTCTGGCTTTTAGTATTTTGAATATATCCTCCCATTCCTTTCTGGCTTTTAGGGTTTGTAGTGAAAAGTTTGATGTTAGCCTGATTGGGGCTCCCTTATAGGTGATTTGATGCTTCTCTCTT
>NW_007728570.1:22725-23328 GCF_000696425.1 Galeopterus variegatus
TGGCGGGAGTGCCACCGCGCTCCCAAGCGGCGCACTGCAGCAGTGCGCCACCGGGCCGGCCTCTGGTGTGTTTTTTTTGATGGTTATTCATTGTGTCACAGGGTTTCACAGTCCACAGGTTTGACAGTATTGCCTGACTAAAATGTTGCTGGGGTTGCCAATTTGGTATGGCTAACTCAGTGACTACTCAGTTGGGCATTAGTGTCTTACATGTGTAGTCACCTCAGGTCTTGGGACTCTCCGGGGAGCCACCTCTCTGGTCAGCTTGGACTCTGCCGGGCTGCTGGGTGACGGGGTGGTACCGCAGGGTGTTGCTCCTGCCGCTGCTGGTTCCCCCGCTGATCTGGTCACAGAGATTCTGGGACAGCTGCATCTGGCAGGGGCCTCAGGCTGCTTCCCGCCGGCCGCCGCGCCCCCTCTCTCTAATAGATCTGCAACATAACTAGCACCACTTCAGACCTTGGTCTTCTACTTTAATGTGGGTCTGTAGAAAGCGTGAGGTGTTTACTGACCTTCACACTTGGCCAGATTAAACTCCAAGCTCATGTCTCCTCTGCATTGAGCAGCACCTGAAATTGTTGCTGGGTTCTTTCAGTTTTTTAG
>NW_007728570.1:23801-39495 GCF_000696425.1 Galeopterus variegatus
TCATGTCTCCTCTGCATTGAGCAGCACCTGAAATTGTTGCTGGGTTCTTTCAGTTTTTTAGTGGTTTTTTGCTCGGCTGCTTGGAATCTTCCCTAAGTGCGTGAAGTTCAGACATCAGCAAAGAATTTGGAGGAGTTTATATTAATTTTTGAGGCCTCTCTTGTATGGCTCTTCCTTTTCCTGAATGTCCTCTCTGAATTTCCAGCCACTATGTTGCCATGAACTCCTGTAAAACTGCAGCCTTATGCTTGAGTTCTAGCTGCCCTGTCCTGCTGCAACCGAGGAATGCCTTCAGGGAAAAGGCTTTACATATCTCAGTTTCTGTCAGTGTACTTCTCTTCTTTCAATGGTCTTATTTCCAGTTTCTACCCCCTCTTGGTTGCTTTCCTGTGCCTTCAAATTATTCTTAAAGTATTTTTTCCAGAGTTTATAATTATCATCTGGGGAAGGATTAGTTCCTTTTTTTTTCTTTTTGGCAACTGGTATAGGGATCTGAACCCTTGGCCTTGGTGTTACCAGCACCATGCTCTAACTGAATGAAGTGACTGGACAGCCATGGAAGGATTAGTATAACAAGTCAGATGAATGCTACTCCACCGTTATCAGAGTTGTTCACAGACTTATTTTCATTCATTTAAAATTGGACATTCAACACAGTTGCTGACTTAACATACACCTTATTTTATGGGTACATGTTTTTAGAATCAGATGGAAATGCACTATTGCTTCAGTTACATACACTTGAACTGAATAAGTAATTATTTAGTGGAAAACCAGGAGCTAAGGAATATGTATGAAGCCTGTTGAAAGGGACAGCCATATTTCTACTGTTAACTTTTTTCCTCTTCTGTTGTGTCAGTGGGACACATGATACCAGGTAATATTGGATGAAAAGGTCATTTTTGAACTGTCTTTGACTTTACTTCTTTTGGTATTTCTACTCTGAGGAAAAAGTACTAAAATGTAAATGTTTATCTCAACTGCTTCTGTCTCAAAATAGATAGGCCTTTGTACATCTGTCTTTAAATAGTTAGCTAGGACAGACTTAAGTCCAGAGGACCCTTTTGGATCATTTTATAATAATTTGTTTATGGCTTTTACTTCAGCTAAACAGAGTTTTTAAAAAGTATGTTTAAGAGGGAACTAGATGATTTGGTTTCAGAAATGGCACATCTTCTAAAGGATTTATTGTTTTGTGCTTCTGACAAATCTGAGGGTAACATTAGTGTAGTCTGCATGCATTTATTAAGGTGTATTGATTTTTAATTGTCCTCTTGATTTTGGATAGTGGCCATTTTGTTGTTTTAATGTAAGTGTAACTGTTTGGGAGAGAGCTGAATCCTAACCACTAGTCCACCAGGGATGCTTAAGTGTAACTGTTCGGAATAAGGTAGATTTTAAAATTTGAACTTGCTCCTTTAGGAAGTAAATGCATTTAGAACTTAATGTTTTTCAATTAAATACTTAAATATTTTTTGCTGACAGAAGGAAGGCGAGGTACATGATAACCACAATATGTGCAATATTGACTTTTTCTTTTAGTTGGAGTGATATGAGGTAGAGAAGAGACAGGTGGACATATTCAGCCCTTTCTATAGTAGTCTACCCCAAATTTAATTTCCACCTGTGTCAGTTAGGGTTTGATCAGAGAATGAAAATTATTATTAGCCCGTGGGGATTGATTGTAGTGATTGATTTTTTTTCCCCCTCCTTTTTGTCTTTTATTTTACTGACCGGTAATGGGATCGCAACCCTCAGTGTCGTGCCCGAACCAGACCAGACCGGCAACGGGATCACAACCCTCGGTGCTGCGCCCGCACCTCGCTCAGCCAGTGAGCAGAACCGCGATAACTTCGTATAATGTATGCTATACGAAGTTATTACGCCCTCGGTGTTGCACCTGCACCGCGCTCAGCCAGTGAGCGGGAACCGGTCTCCACATGGGATCCGAACCCTCGGCGGGAGCACCGTCGCGCTCCCAAGCGGCGCACTATCCATTGTGCCACCGGGCTGGCCTGTAGTGATTGATTTTTAACAATTATTAGAGCTGGTTAGACACCTCTAAGTTTAGTGGTAGGTTTAAAGTAAATAAGGCTAAGCAGTCGGGAAGGGAAGATAAACATGAAGTGGGGGAGCACGTGGTTAAAGTGGAACCTGCAAAGAAAAATTGGAAGTCATGGAAATGAACTGATGTATGAGCCCAAACTTGAACCTGCATTGCTTTCTCTTGGCTTCCAAACCTGTAACTTTGATGATATGGGTAGACATGGCACGGTTTACCATGGAGGTGCACACAAATCTGTCCCAGGATTATTTGGAGAAGCCAAAGAAGGAGATCTGACAGGAGCTGGAGGAGCTGTGGGCCCAGTTGCTATCCCATGCCAATGAAGGTGAGCCAAAAGATCCATGATACATGTGAGAACTGTGACAGTGCCTGGCCTTATGTTGACCTTCTGAACATAAACATGGCTGCTGATTTACTTTTTGTTTTCTGAATCTCATGGGAACGTCTTTTGAGGCCAACCCTAACCTGTGAATGCAGGGAATGGAATTTTGGAGAAGTGTGGTTGCAGCCTAGGTAAGCTGATCCAATACAATGCCATCACGATTCACCCCTTGTCACCATGGAACCTGTGTATGCCTCTTTTAATCATATTTAACTTGCAAATAAAGGCAGTCGCAAAATTATTCTTTTGCTGCGCGTAGCGCAACTATCCTTTGTTCAAACAGCACGCAAACCTTTTCCTTAAAAGAGGATACAAAGTCCCTTTATCCTTTGTTGGATTAGTTTCTCTTTTACTTAAGTCACATTTTATGCTTAATGTATTGTAATTTAAATACTGAGATATGAGGTCAGCTACTTACGCAAACCATTTCCTTAAAAGAGGATACAAAGTCCCTTTATCCATTGTTGGATTAGTTTCTCTTTTACTTAAGTCACATTTTATGCTTAATATATTGTAATGTAAATACTGAGATATGAGGTCAGCTACAATTAGATGGTTGTAGAAAGATAAAAAAGTAAATTGGTTAATATGTTCACATATTTTTAATATCAAAATAAGGGAAAATATTCAGAGTTCTTATTTCTGCAGCTAGTTATGTGGTTGTAGTTGTTATCTATAATTACTTTCTTTCACTGTCATTCTCCATTCTCTCTGTCGTTGGCAAGCACCTCAGCTGGTGGTGGTTTCCTGCCTGGTGGGATGACCCAAGCTTTCATTCTGGGCCATTAGCAGTCCTGCCTGGATTGTTTCCACTGACTTTAATCACTACATAGAAATATTTTGTGGTGTCCCAGAGGAACTCTTGCATTCCAGACATACTTTTTCTTAGCCCCCTTGAATAGTAGCAACCCAGTTTTCCCTTGATTGTAAGATCAGTCACCCTAGTCACTTCTGTAACCTTCTTTGTTGGTTGATTCATTGGCATGGAGAGTCCAAAGTGACTGGGTGGCAGTCTCAACTTCCAGTTTAATGGAACCATTGTGTATCCCTTGGTGGAAATAGACCTCCCTTGGGAATTAAGATCTCTAGTTTAGCAGAGTCTAAAATTGTGGGAATGGGAAGCAAAAAGAAAAAAAAAAGGATGAAAGAAATAAGAATATATGCTGATGGGAGTAATCTTGTAGAAGGAAAAATTGATGAAGGCTAGAGAGAAATGATAGAATTGCTATAGCAATGTCTGTGAGTAGGAAAGGGTTTTCTTTAACTAGTGCAAGGGTTGGCTTTATTTAGAAGCACTGACAATTTCTTTTTTAACAGGAAGAGATGGCAGAGTGTATGAGCATAGATACATGTAGGCTGGTAGATGATGCAGTATGTTATATATTAGTGAATTGGGAAGCAATATCATCAGTTAAGAGTGAAAATGAGTTAGTATAAATTAATATAGGTATATTTTACAATACTTGGTGAGTTAATAAGAGTACTCAGTACATAAATATTTAACTTACATTAAAAGAAGTGTAAATAGGGCCGGCCCGGTGGCGCACTGCTACAGTGCGCCGCTTGGGAAGTGCGGCGGCGCTCCCGCCGAGGGTTCGGATCCCACATACAGACCAGTTCCCGCTCACTGGCTGAGCGAGGTGCAGGGAGCAACACCGAGGGTTACGATCCTGTTGCCGGTCCTGGGCCGGTACGGGCGCGACACTGAGGGTTGTGATCCGTTGCCGGTCATGAAAAAAGACAAAAAGGGAAAAAAAAAAAAAGAAGTGTAAATATATCCAGGAAAGTGCATAATAAATTAATGGACAGGTGGATGTTAGCAATTGAGTTCTAATTCTAGGTCTGATAACACACTTTGGATTTTTCTTGTTTGTTTGCCTAAAGGAGGAAACAATACTATTTTGAACTTTTATATATTAATTTTAAATAACATAAAATGGTGATGATAAATAACTTTCTTTTCAGAATGGAAAATACCACAGTAGAATCGTATATTACATCTACTCTGAAACTGGGTTATATAATGTAGTGATTAGGCAGGTGAGCTTGGAGTCAGACTGCCTGTCTTTATTTTTTTTAATTTTTTTTCCTTTTTGTCTTTTTTCGTGACCGGCAACGGATCGCAACCCTCAGTGTCGTGCCCGTACCGGACCGGGACCGGCAACGGGATCGCAACCCATGGTGTTGCTCCCACACCTCGCTCAGCCAGTGAGCGGCCGGTCTGTATATGGGATCCGAACCCTCGGCGGGAGTGCCGCCGCGCTTCCCAAGCGGCGCACTGTAGCAGTGCGCCACCGGGCCGGCCCGACATTTTTGCAGTAGGTTTTCACATCTAGGATTATACCATGATCTCCATTATTTAGGATTTTAAAAATTGTTGTTATTGTTCTTTTCATAAGTCTTAATAATTTTCTTCATGTGGGTCTTGCACAGTTTTTATTAGGTTTATTCCTAGATATTGTGAGTGGGAATTTAATTACATTTTACAGTTAATTATTAATAATAAAGTAACAAAGTAAACCACTAATTTTTGAAAGCTGTGTGTGCATCTACCTACTCATTTACTGATGTATCCTGCCTTAATTTATTTTTTCTTGCTTTGTTGCATTGGCTGGGACACTGAGTATAATGTTACATGGCAGGGATGATACAGAGAGCATTCTTACCTTGCTCAGTTGCTGAGAGGGAATGCTTCTATATTTCACCAGTACACTTGATGTTTGTTAAATGTGAACTGCTAGGTTATGACTTTATGTAAGCAGAATTGGGTGTTTAATTTTGTTACGTCTTTCTGAGGCATCTCTTAAAACAATCGTACACTATTTTCTTCTCTTATCTGTTAAACTGGTGAATTATATTCATAGGCTTTCTGATATTGAGTAATAAAATATTCTTGGCATTATTTTAATATACTACTAGGTTTGATTTGATAAGATTTGTTCAACATGTTTATATCTATGTGTTTGAGTGAATATGGTCTACTTTCTTCTTTCAGTTTATTTATCTGTTTATTTTATTGGTTATGAATATTCATGGGGTACAAAGCAAATTGTCATCACTCTTGCCTAAGATGTGATGGCCAGATCCCTACTGGCAGCATGTAAAATGAGACCTTTTTTTCCCCAGTGTATTTATGTGTACAGGGTTGTGATGCAATTTAAAAAAAAAAAGTTTAAAATGGGCCGGCCTGTGGCTCACTCGGGAGAGCGCGGTGCTGATAACACCAAGGCCCCGGGTTCGGATCCCATATAGGGATGGCCGGTTCGCTCACTGGCTGAGCATGGTGCTGACAACACCAAGTCAAGGGTTAAGACCCCCTTACCGGTCATCTTAAAAAAAAAAAAAAAAAAAAAGTTTAAAAGACATTGTACTAGCCTTAGGCTATGAGTCGTAACTCATACAACCCTAAAGAATCCAGTATTCAGATGACATCTGTAAACCTGATGTGCTCTAATTGAAGGTCTGGGGCACCCCTAACTGTCTTCTTACAGCAACCCTGAGCTGTTTGTTGAAGTGCTAGAGGTTCCACTGAATATAGTTAGTTACAGGTCTGGAAGAGGTAGATCAGATTGTAGTCTTAGGCTCCTCCTCAGCTACAAACAGAGACCTTTGCTTTTTACATTGTTCGTAACTCTGAGTTTCGTGGAAGATTTTGTTTGAAAAGAGGGCTCAGCTGCTAAGAATGTTTGAAGGCCATTGTTAGATAACTAAGACTGAATTAGCTCCTGTCTTGAAATAAGTCAATACAGTACGGGCAATATTTGGGCATTTTTTCATCTTTAATTATTGTATTTAATCTTTAGTTTTGTCTCCTGGTTTTCTGGAACGAAATGTGTTGGTGAGCAGCCTGTCATCATCCTACTCATTTTTGTCATTTTTTCGGTCTTCACAGTTTTTTATTTTCTTTGCCCTGTCTCCAGTGAAGAAAGAGTCAAGATGTTGTGCAGTAGTGCAGCTTAAGACATCTATGAGAATCCCTCTAAATATACAGCAAAAGATTCCCAAATGTTCTTTGTTCTAGGTATCCTTAGTGTCTCATCATTTTTTCATGGAGCCAAAAATCAATACCTAACAGTTAGCTTAATAAGTATTTATGGTCTAAGAATTGCATGTACATTCAAATAAAAAATATTTCCTTTTAGTGGTTTAAAGATGGCAGAATAGACGGTCCGCAGTGTCACTTTCTCCCACAAATCAACCAAGTTTATAACTATAAAAATGTAACATCAGCCAAGCCGGGGCTGCTGGAGCTCAGGGGAAGAGGAGGAGAGACCTATGGAGTTCATGGAGGTGGGAGAAACTACGATGAGAGAAAGAAAAAACTGCTCTGAGCATTTTGGATCACGGCTGCTTTACGGCTCGAGCTGCTGAGCACATGGAGCAGGAGCCAGCAGAAGCTGCAGCTGTGCCCTTCAGATGGAGTTACTTGGTGGCGGAAGGGGAGAAGAGAGCCTTGGCGGCCCCCAGGACAGCAAAACCATTTAAAGGGTTCCCGTGGACCCACGTAGCTGTGAGGAGCCAGAACAGCTGAAAAAGGGGAGCCATTCAGAGGCTGGTGAGTCATTGCAATGGAATAGCGCAGGGCCCATCCCATAGGAAGTGTTTGGAGCACGGGTGGTGGGGGAGACAGGCCCACCTGGAGAACACTGGGGCACAGCAAGGACAGCCAACCCGCCCCCCAGTCAGTGCAGGACCACTCAGAGGAGACTGGTTGGGAATGCAGAATTTCATGGGGTGTAGTTTGATGAAAAAACTGAGGCCCAGATCAGAATTTCTACACAATACAGATCCACCGTGTCTCTGGAGAGCCGGAAGTACCTATAAGGCAAACCATTAAACCCTGAGCTGCACAAAAAGCCTTCCCTAGATAAATAGCAGCAAAGCAGCAGTTTAACTCAACAACACAGCTCAAGTACTGGTTCCCCTGTTTTAAAAGTAAGCAAAGGACAGAAAATTAGTTCTGGCCCAGGCATACCACCAGCACCTTGGGGCCTGCCTGCGAACTGGAGGCTTGGATCTGGGCACCGGACCCCACTCTCACTTCCAGGCAAACTGCACCAATGCCTCGGGGCCAGCTTGGGGACCTGAAGCACGAAGAAAGGGACTGGACCTCTCTCCCACAACCAGGCACACCATGCCAGCACCCTGGGGCCTGCCCAGGGACCCAAGGCAAGGAGAAGGGGACTGGACCTCTTTCCCACAACCAGGCACACTGAGCCAGCACCTTGGGGCCCACCCAGAGACCCAGGGTATGCAGTTGGGGACCAGACCACAGGCACAACATGCCAGCACCTCAGAGCCCACCCAGGGACCCAGGGCATGGAGAAGGGGACCGGACCTCTCTCCCACAACCAGGCGCAACATGCCAGCACCTCGGAGCCCAGCCAGGGACCTGAGGCAAGAAGGGAGTGGTCCTCTCTCCCACAACCAGGCACACCACGCCAGCACTTTAGGGCCTGCTCGAGGACCCGAGACAAGGAGAAGGGGAATGGACCTCTCTCCCACAACCAGGTACACCGAGCCAGCGCTTCAGGGCCCGCCTGGGGAACTGAGGCGTGGAGAAGGGGACTGGACCTCTCTCCCACAACCAGGCACACCAAGCCAGCGCCTTGGGGCCTGCTCACGGTCTTGGGGCATGGAGAAGGGGTCCGGACCACCCTCCCACAACCAGGCATACCATGCCAGCACCTTGGGGCCTCCCCGGGGACCTGAGGCAAGGAGAAAGGGAATGGACCTCTCTCTCACAACCAGGCACACTGAGCCAGTGCTTCAGGGCCCACCCGGGGACCTGAGGCATGAGGGGGACTGGACCTCTGTCCCCCAACCAGGCACACCGCGCTAGCACCTGAGGCCCCGCCCAGGTACCCAGGGCATGGAGAAGGGGACCGGACCACCCTCCCACAACCAGGCACACTAAGCCAGCACCTTGGGGCCCAACCAGGGACCCGGGGTTTGGAGTTGGGGACCGGACCACCCTCCCACAACCAGGCACAACATGCCAGTACCTCAGAGCCCACCCAGGGACCCAGGGTATGGAGAAGGGGACCAAACACACCCCACAACCAGGCATACTGCCAGTGCCAAGGAGCATGCCAAAAACAGCAGCTCCACGTGGGTGGCCCACCACAGCCACCACAATAACCATGGCTGCTGCAAAAGCGGCTAGATGCTACAGCCACCAAGTAGATGGTCCGCCAACCACTAGAGAACATTTACACAAGAAGAGACAAATAAGAGGATGTCTCTCTCCACAAAGCCCATTCTAGAGTGACAGAAGAAGCATCTGCTCTATGATAATATTGGGGGAACGCATCACATCTCTCAGCATTGGACAGGTCATCTAGGCAACAAATTAACAGAGTAACCATTATTCTTTCAGAAGGAGAGAAGAAATCTAGGGCAATTAGAGGGGGGAGGGGGAGGGAATGGGTGAAGGGGAGACGTTGGACAAGGGGCATTAAAGAATAATTATGATTTGTAACAATATATATGCTAGTAATATTGATTTAATCAACATATCTCAATGTTCAACCCCAAAAATATGTGTAATCGATTTTGATTCAATAAATAAATTTAAAAAATAAAAAAATAAAGGTCAGGAAAACAAAAACAAAACAACAGAATCTGTGGTTTATTCATGAAATATCACTCATCAGTAAAAATGAATTATGGATATAAGTTGGATGAATCTCACAAACATTATGCTGAATAAAAGCCTTAAACAAACAAACAAAAATTTCCTTTTCATGTGTAAGTAACAGCAGTTACTTTATGGTGTGTGCGTGTGTGCCCATTGGGCACGTACAAGTTCTCAGGTCTTGGAATCAGATTGCACAATGTCACCCTTACTACCTATTTCATATTGATTTCCATGTAGTACTTGATTTTTATTGCATCAACTGCCCCAAAGCCCAGTTCCCCAAAGATACGGTACCTTCAAAAGGAATGTAGAATAATGCTCTCATGTTGAAATGGAACTACTTTGAGCTAGTAGTTCACCTGGTATCTGACAGATTTCAAGAATAGTTGTGTTTTCCTTGAGAGTTTAAAATATCCCCCAATACCTGTGAATTTGCTGTGGTGTCTAGGGGGTACTTAGATGTCTTGCTGCAGTTTGGTAACCACAGGTGAGGGCTTTACAGTTTATGCAGATAGATACCATATATATTTTGTAGAAGAGAAAATAGAACCGGTTTTGTAGAATAAGTAGTATGTATTTGTACAAATCTGCTCTGTTGAGTTATTTGCATCTCAGAGGACAGTCTATATTTTAAAGTTTATTTCTGATTGAAATTTTTAAAATTATAATTCATTTCCTGTTTTTTTTTTTTAAATCCTTTTAGAAAAAGAAAATTTTGTTAATGTTTGCCAGCGGGTTGAAAATAAAAATCTCTTTTCAAAGTGAAAGCTAGACCATTTTCTGTATTGAAGTTCTTTCCATCACTAGTTTGTTTTCCTGGGAAAATGTAGAAAAAAAGAGGTAAAAATTTATTTGCAAGTCAGTAATTGCAATAATTGAGTAATTGCATTAGTGGATTTATGAACAGGTAATATTTAACTGTTATTGTTGGAGAGGTAAATATTAAAATTGCAGATAACTGGAAGTACATGATACAGTAAAATAATAGAATTGTGGGATTTTAGATCTAGAAGAGACCTAAGGTGGGATGAGGATGGAGATGAAAGTTGGGTCATCTAATTGAATTCTTCTGTACCTTGTATGATCTTACAGTGGGAGGTAGAAGAGGGGTGGAAGGGGGAGGAAGAGAGGGAGGGAGAGGGTGATGTTGTGTGAGTGTATTCTTGTTAGAGGCAGAGGCACTTTATTTACTTTTTGGTGGCTGGCCAGTGTGGGGATCCAAACCCTTGACCTTGGTGTTATAACTCCAAACCCTTGACCTTGGTGTTGTAACACCACACCCTAACTAACTGAGCACTATAAACAATGCTGACATAAATATTTTTGTAAATTTATATTGACATTTTTATTCCTATGAGAGAAAGTGGGAAGAGAGAGATTGCTGGATTGAAGGGAATGTGTCATTAAAATTTAATTCATATCATTAACATTTATTTTCAGAAAGATTATAATAATTCACATTCCCAACAACATCCAACAGATGAGTGATTTTTAAATTTTTCCCTGGGGACCTTCTTGACAGGAGGAGTCAGAGCATTGGGGTACCCATCTCTCAATTCAGTCAGAGCAGCTCTCTTTTAATCTATTCAATATATAAGGCATTGCTACAAGATTTTGGTTAGAATAATGCATTTCATGATTAAAATGAGTTTTTAAAATGAGATTCATTGTTCTGCATCGTTAGATTTTTTTTTCTAGATCAAACCACACATTGAGACCACTCACTGGCTTTTTAGATGCCTTGTATTAGCTCCCCATTCCTGTAGAGTTGCTTTTATTCAATCATGCTTTAAGTACTTTGAGATGTATTTTGGCTTGCATTGAAGGATAAAAGGACTAACTAGGGCCGACCCTGTGGCTCACTCGGGAGGGTGTGGCGCTGGGATCGCCAAGGCTGCGGGTTCGGATCCTGTATAGGGATGGCTGGTGCGCTCACTGGCTGAGCGCAGTGCGGGCAACACCAAGCCAAGGGTTACGATCCCCTTACCGGTCACAAAAGAAAAAAAAAAAAAAGACTAACTAAAACTAACTTCTATGCTTATTCTAGATATGTTTACATCACTCACTGACCCATTAGGGTTCAGTGAAGAGTCAGGTGTCAGAGAAAGCTTCACTTCCCCTGAGCAACTCTTGTTTTTAACTCTTAAACAATGTTTACCTTACAATTGATATTTTCTTGTTTTATTTATCTTATGCTTTTTGAAGATAGTTTTTAAATGATTTATTGGTTATGTAATGTAATTATAATGGTTTATGTTTTACTTTTGAAATAAATAAAACCAAGAAGTTGGGTGTGCTCCTATGGCTGTTTCCATTCATATAACCATGTAAGCAGGTGTGGTATAGTTCTTATTTTAACATTCAGAGCTTTATGATCCTGGGCAAATCAGTGAACTTCTCTTGCCTCAGTTTCTTCATTTGTTAAATAGGGATGATAATAAAATGGAAGTTGATGATTTCCCAAAAACATCTTTCAAGAAATTCAGTGACTAGTTTTATAGGCTTTTTATGGGTTTCTTGATGAAAGCAAAAAAAAAAAAAAAAAAAAAAAAGAAGATACTAAAATGCAACCCATTGATAGTGAATATGTGGAGATCAAGACAAATATGGGTCAAATTTGGAGTTTTCAGATATTCTTTAACCCACTTAAAGTATTAAAAGCACTGTTCCTTATCTTTCTTTCTGAAGTCATGAATCCTCTAGAGAATATATTGTAAGCTCTGAATCTTCTCCCCAGCAAAATGTACATTTTCACATGCGTGCTAACTTTATATATTCTTTCAGATGGCTAAGTGGTTCATAGACCTCTGAAGACCGTTATGGGTTTTCTACATGGAAATTCAGTTTAAGAACTGACCTGGAGCAGTGGTTCTGAATCTGAAGTGATTTTGCCCCGCCAGGGGTCACTTGGCAACATCTAGATACATTTTTTTTTTTTTTGTCCTTTTTGAGACTGGCTGCACCGTGCTCAACCAGTGAGCGCTGTGAGCGCACCGGTCATCCCTATATAGGATCCGAACCCGCGGCGGGAGTGCTGCTGCGCTCCCAGCACCGCACTCTCCCAAGTGCGCCACGGGCTTGGCCCTAGATACATTTTTGATTGTAACACTTGGGGTGGTGTTGATGTTGAGTGTGCTACTGGCCTCTACGGGGGAGAGGCCAGGGATGCTGCTAAATAAACATCCTACAGTGCACGGGACACCCCGATTCCCAACCACAGCAAAGAATTCTGGGCAGAAATCTTGGTAGTGCTGAGGTTGAGAAGCCCTGCTCTAGAGGAAGAGATAAATTGGATCTCTTTCAAAAATTTAACTGTTTTCTGGACTTCTTTGATAACAGTTGGGTAGTAGATAGTTCAAGGTTGTAATCTTTGAGCTTCACTCTTGAATATTTTTCCCTCAGGTATTTGCATGGTTTATTCTCTCATTCTCATTCAGGTTTCTACTCAAATGTCACCTCAACAGAGAGTCCTTTCCTGTCTTTGCAATCTAAAACAGATTTCTTCCCCACTTATGCATTGTTTTTCTTAATATTTCACATTACCTAGGATACACACACATACACTTGTCTGTCTTCCTCCAATTTTAGTGTAAGCTCCATGAGAGCAATAATCTTTTTCTTTACTATTGTGTCCCCAGTCGGAAGTGCTGGGGTATAGTAGATGTTCAATAAATATTTATTTTGGAAAGAATGAATGGCACAGGTCTGTGCTATGCCAAGTTTGTGTTTATTTTGGTAGAACCCTATGTTTAGAGATTACCTGTGCAGATGGTAAAGTTGACAGGTTTTTGTGAAAATTAAGGGCTCTTACCTAAGTACCCACCTGGATGTAGCGTAGGTTAAGAGTACAAGAGTATTTCAAAGTTTGTGGAAAATGGAATTAAAAGATACTGTGAATCTTTCCATGAACTTTTGAAGATCTGTTGTATATCTGAGGGCTAAGCCAGGATTTGAAAAAACAGTTTACTGGCTACTCTAGAATATGAATCGAGCACTTGAAGTTGTATTCTGTATTGTTTTCNAATAAATATTTATTTTGGAAAGAATGAATGGCACAGGTCTGTGCTATGCCAAGTTTGTGTTTATTTTGGTAGAACCCTATGTTTAGAGATTACCTGTGCAGATGGTAAAGTTGACAGGTTTTTGTGAAAATTAAGGGCTCTTACCTAAGTACCCACCTGGATGTAGCGTAGGTTAAGAGTACAAGAGTATTTCAAAGTTTGTGGAAAATGGAATTAAAAGATACTGTGAATCTTTCCATGAACTTTTGAAGATCTGTTGTATATCTGAGGGCTAAGCCAGGATTTGAAAAAATAGTTTACTGGCTACTCTAGAATATGAATCGAGCACTTGAAGTTGTATTCTGTATTGTTTTCCAAACTTGTTTGACATGGGAATTATCTGATACAGTCCTTTTAAAAATGCAGAATCTGAAGCCCCATCCCAAACCTGCTGAGTCAAAATTTTTAGAGGAGAGACCAGGACAGCTTTATTAAAAACAGATAAGTAGGAAAGAATAATCTTCAACAAATGACACTGGGACAACTGAATTCTATGTGTAAAAGAATGAAATTGGACTCCTACCTCACACAATAGATAAAAATTAGCTCAAAATGGGCCAGTGTCCTAAATATAAGAGCTAAAAGTATAAACTCAGAAAAAAATATAGGTGTAGAACTTCATGGCCTTAGATTTAGCAGTGTATTCTTAGATATGATACCAACAACACGAGCAATAAAGGAAAAAATAGATAAATTGGACTTCATAAAAATTAAAAACTTTTGTGCATCAGAGTGCTGGGTGAAAATATTTGCAGATCATCTATCTGATAAGGATTTAATGTCCAGTTTATATAAAGAACTTCCACAGCTCAGTAACAAAAAGATAATCTAATTAAAAAATGAGAAAAGATCTTGAACAGACATTTCTCCAAAGAAGACATATAAATGACCCATAAGCACATGATAAGATGCTCAGCACCATTAGTCATCAGGAAAATGCAAATCAAAATCATAAGATTGCACTTCACACATCCTAGGATGGCTGTAAATAAAAAACCCTAGAAAACAACAACTGTTGGAGATAATGTGGAAAAATTGGAACCCTCATTTGCTGGTGTAGCCAGCTGCTGCTGTGGGAAAGTGTCTGGCGGTTCTTCAAAAAGCTAACTATAAGATTACCATAAGACTTAGCAATTCCACTTTTAGCTATATATTAGAAGAGAATTGAATGGTGGTCTTGAGCAGATGTTTGTACACCAATGTTTATTGCAGCATTGTTTACAATAGCCAAAAATAAAGTGGCAATAATCCAAGTGTCCATCAGTAGATGAATGGGTCAACAAAATGTGGGATATTATTCAGTTGTAAAAAAAGGAATGAAGTTCTGATGGCTGAACTTTGAAAATATCATGCTAAGTGAAACTAGCCAGACATAAAAGGACAGATACTATATGATTCCACTTGTATAAGGCACTTAGGACAGATACTATATGATTCCACTTGTATAGGCAAAATCATGGAGACAGGAAGTAGATTAGAGGTTACCAGGGGCTGGGGAGAAGAGGGAATTGGGAGTTAATGCTTACTGGTTACAAATTTCTGTTTGGGGTAATGAAAACATTTTGGAAATGGTTAGTAATGATGGCTGTACAACATTGTGAGTATAATTAATGCCTCTGAATTGTATACTTAAAAATAGTTACAATGGCAAATCTTGTGTTATGTATATATATTTTACACAATAAAAATGTATTGTACCAGGATGGCTGGTTAGCTCACCTGGTAGAGCGTGGTGCTGATAACACCAAGGTCAAGGGTTTGGATCCCTGTGCCAGCCAGCCTCCAAAACAGACAAAATGTATTATATCAAAAACTATTTGTTTGTATACTTTAAACAAAGGATGAATTGTTTGGTATGTTAATTATATGTCAATAAACTGTTTAAGAAAACACAGACAAAAACAGGTATCCATGTTTGGAATACTGTCACAGAACAAAGTTGTTCATTTTAGCCAGAAAGAATGTAAGGTAGATGTTGGCAATTATCTGTCATCACCATAGAAGAATCTTTGTAGTGCTCCTATGCAATGAGCAGTTTCCAATCCAGGATGATGTAGTTGCAAAATGTATTAGTATTCTCCAGAGAGACAGAATCAATAGGATATGTTATAATTATATGAGAGGGATTTATTAGGGGAATTAGCTCACGTGGCTATGAAGAAAAGTCCCACGATAGGCCGTCTATAAACAAGATGCCAGTAGCGTGGCTCAGTCCAAGTCCAAAGGCCTCAGAACCAGGGAAGCTGATGGTGTCCTTGGTGTAAGTTCTGGAACCCAAAAGCTGAAGAGTCTCAAGCTCTGATGTCCACGGACAGAAGAGAAGAGTGTATCCCAGCTCCAGCGGATCGAGAGAGAGAGCTTCACCTCTTCTGTCTTTTGTTCTCTCCAGACCCCCAGTGGATTGGATGGTTCCCACCCACACTGAGGGTGGGTCTTTCACACCCAGGCCACGCAGACTCTTATCCTAATCTCTGCTGGAAGTACCCTCACGGACACACCTGAAAAGATTGCTTTACCAGGTTTCCCAGCACTCCTTCATCTAACCA